>NC_081575.1:5684207-5939137 GCF_022355385.1 Mustela nigripes | reverse complement strand
ATATGTCGTTTGCAAATATCTTCTCCCATTCTGTCAGTTGTCTTTTGAACATAAATTTTTTAAAAAGATGCTATCATTTCAAAAATATACTTAACTGAAATACATGAGCACTAATAGTGTCAGGAACAGCCCCACTACAGTTCAGTGTGCCTAGTTTTCTCAAGTTGTGAACTCAGGCAAATCTATACTTTGAGGTCTGGAGTTAGAACTCCAGAAAGATGTGCACATAGTGTCCTTGCCTGCAAAGGCCTTTGATCTGTTTCTCTGGAGAACCCTGATTAATACAGGAGTAAGTATGATAAGAAAGTAAATGTGGGAGATTCATTTAGGAAGATTAATTTCGTGTGGAAAGAGAGGGAGAGATTTGAGAAAATAAGGGAGAAAGAGAGAATGTGATTTCAATAGTTAGAGAAGGCCTGTTGGGATTGAATTTGGGGCAGTTGTCCAGTGTGGCCAGGATGGTGTTCCATGGTGAATATTCCTGAATCAAGAGAGAGGTTTAGCAACTGAGAGGAATATACAGAGGACTGCTCTTTACAACAAGAATGGTCCTTAGGAGGGAGCCAGGGATTTTTCTGCTACAAAAGTAGTACCTATGATTTAAGGTCATGGGTTGAGAGCCAGGGAAGCAGTGCCAAGAAGGAGCTTTCTACACACCAAACTGGAGAACTGCAGGGTCACACAGGTTTCAAATTAGGACAAATCAGCCTGTGGAGGATGGGAGGGGTTGGAAGGGCTGAAATAATGAAGTCTAATAAATGGGAGCAAGGGGTGGGCCAAGAACCTAACTGATGGTGTATGTGTCAGAGAACAGAGCAAGAGGCTGGCCAGGCAGGGATGAGAGAGGCAAGTGAGGAGCAACTCACTGAAAATTGAAAGGAAATTTTGAAGTAGAAGGGAGTGCTCCTGGCTCCTCCTTTTTGGCTCTCAAGATGCTGGCTCTAGGTATAAGGTGCAAGTTAAAGGCATGCAGCAGAACTGTTGAAACTGGGGACTCAAGTTTAGTTTTGGCATTGCCCTATAAATGAGAATATTTTCCTCAATTGTTGAAGATTTCCAAAATAATATACAGTGTAAAAATTGCTTTAAATTTCAGCCAGATTCATAATAGAAATTTGGTAGATTTTCTGACTGAAGTGTCATGAGGGCTGGACTTTTCTGCATATGGTTCGTCACTGTAATCTAGGAATAGTATCTGGCAGACAAGTAGGTCTTCAGTAAAAGCTGAATGGCTTAGCAACAAGGCTAAATGTGCTTAAAAAGGAGAATGAGGATTTGAGGAAACAGTATGAAGAGGAAATGGACCAACTGATGCTGAAGAGTTAAATGAGCTTAGAAACACCAGTAGCAAAACCTTCAGAAAGATATTGTGGAAGAAGCTAGAGTTTAAGATCAAGAACAGGGAGTTGTAGCACCTTCTAGAAGGGCTGAAAACCAGCAACAGCAACAGCAGTCTAAAGCAGATTAGAAACAACATGAAAAGATGATGTACTTAAAGCAAAAAGAAGTACTTAAAAAAAAGTACTCAACATCCATGCCCCTTCTTAGTAAATGTGTATTTCAAGTACATCATTGAACAGTAACACAGCTCTTTAAAAATGATCTTCTGGACTTTCAGGGTTAGTGTGCTTAAGGAAGAGTGCTCTTCAGTAAGGTGTCTTATACTGAAGAAAAGAGGGAACGGATTTTGTTGACAAATGAATGGCTGTACATGGGTGGCTCCCAGGGAAACAAAGAGGGTCATACTAATACTAGCCACAGTTAATTGACTACCTTCACTGTGTCAGGCACATTATTTACATCATTTATAATCCCCTCCTCAGTCCTCCAAGGTGAATATTATTATCCCTGTTATACAGATGGAGAAACTGAGGCTCTGACATAATAAGTACCTTGCCTTAGGTCCTGTATGCAGAAGTGGTAGAGCTGAGTTTCTCAGTCACTGTTCTATGCTCCTGCCTTACACCAAAATAGTTCTACCAAAAAGGAAAAGAAATAGCTGGAATCTCCTCATGAATTTTTGTAAGGATAAAATGAGTTAATACATGTTAAAGAGTTAGAAGAGTGCCTCACACATAATAAGACCCCATTACATATTAGCCATCACTGTTCTCTTCATTTGTCACCATCATCATCACTGTTGTCAAGTAAATATATATATTTTTTTAAATTTGAAAAATATATATTAAATATTACATATAATGAGTATATAGATATGCATAATACATACATGTGTATATAGATATACAAAAATATATCTATATGTGTATATAGATACACACACACATATCTATCTATCTATCTATCTATATTTTTTCATTTGGCATCTCCAGCAAGTATCTTGATTGGTTGATTGGTAGCAGCAGAGGTCTCTTCAAGAAGTAAGGAAGTGTCTCTGGTTGTAAGAGGAAAACAGCGAAAACAGTGGCACTGTACCCAAGCAGAAATGTTGAGATGAAGGGGTAGAGGATTCTTGGGGTGGATATCTCTATGGTACTGATATTGATTCTACACTAGGAACTTGCTGTGTAATTCTGGGCAAAACATTTAACCTCTCTGAACCTCAGTTCATCATCTATAGGGTGGAGATAGTTATATCTTGTGGTTAAACATTTTCTGTGTCCCTTGAAACTCTCTTATATAATTATATTGGCTATAGATCACAGCAAGCTAGATTCAGTAATCAAATATGATACACTCCTTGTTCTAGAGTGCCAAAATTATCTCAAATATTTACAGGCATGGTTTTGTCAAAGATCCTGAAGAGAATGGAGCCACAAACACACACAAAAACAACCGAAGTAATTAAAATGTATTGCATTTCAGAACTGTTAGGTAAATGGAATAATATAATGTATAAACTTTTGGAACTGTCTTTTTTCAACTAAGCATAATATCTTGGAAATTCATCCAAGATGTTGTCTATATACCTGAATAGTATTCCATGGTATGGATGTACCACAGTTTGTTTAACTATTCATCTGTTCAAAGATAATTCGGATTTGTTTTCACTTTGGGGATATTACAAATGAAGCTGCTATGAACATTTGGTACAGATTTTTGGGTGAACTTAAATTTTCACTTAATTGGGATAAATTCCCAAGGGTGCAGTTGCTGGGCTATATGATAATGGCACATTTAGCTTTATAAGAAACTGCCAACTTTTTTCAGAGCTGCTGTATCATAATACATTCATACCATTAATTGATAAGTGACTCAGTTTCTCTGCATCCTTGCCAGCATTTGCTGTTGTCACTATTTTTAATTTTAGCTATTCTGATAGGTTCGTAGTAATATCTCATTGTGGTTTTAATCTGAATTTCTCTAATGGCTAATGATGTTGAACATTTTTATGTGCTTATTTATCATCTGTATGTCCTCTTCCTTGAAATGTCTCTTCATATCCTTTGCCCATTTGTATTTCCTGGAGAAAAGATTAGTGGCTGCCAGGGGCTAGGAATTGGGGGGGCAAGGGGTGGAGGAGGATTGTGGGTATGTTTATAAATAGACTCAAGAATAGGGATTCTTGTGGTGATGGAACTCTTCTATATCTTGACTGGCAGTGTCTCAAGGTGACATAGAACTAAATATACATGTGTACACAACATGGAACTAAATATACATGTGTACATGTACATAGAACTAAATATAGAACTGAATACATATACATAGAACTAAATATACATGTGTACACAACATGCAAACACACAGATGAGTATAAGTAAAACTAGACAAATTTGGATAAGTTGGGTGGACTCTATCAATATCAATATCCTGGTTGTGATAGTGTACTATAGTTTTGTAAAACATTACTCTCAGGGAGAACTAAGCAAAAGGTACATGGAAACTCATAATATTTAACAACTGCATGTGAATCTGCAATTATCTCAATAAAAATCTCAATTACAATTGTAGTTGGAGACAGTAACTGTATTAAATGCCCTATTCTTTTGTTTCATAAGACATCAGCTTCTTACTAAAAACTGATAGATTTTTTAAAAAGATTTTATTTATTTGACAGAGAGAGAGATCACAAGTAGGCAGAGAGGCAGGCAGAGAGAGTGGTGGAAGCAGGTCCCCCCCTGAGCAGAGAGCCCGATGCGGAGCTTGATCTCAGGACCTGGAGATCACGACCTGAGTGGAAGGCAGAGGCTTAACCCAATGAACTACCCACGTGCCCCTAAAGACTGATAGATTATTCGATGAATTAGGATCATTTGCCATAGATAGTCTATATAGAGATGAAAGGAATAAGCAGAGTATAAGCAACCATTTGTAATAGCTTAGGATATCTTAAGTATCACTAATGATTAATTAATCATGTAATTTACACAGTTTATCTCCCAGTGTAGCTTTTTGTATGCAAAGCCCATGTCTGCATATTTTACTTACTTATTGCCTGGCTACACACTAGTAGATGCTCAATAAACATTATATTAGAAGGATGAATGAACAAACAAATGAACAAACGAATTAATAAATGTCTCAGAGAAACTTGTCAAATGTAGACATGAAATTCCAGAGGAAAATGGATCATGAATTTAGTAATTACAATGAGACCATAGTTATCTGAAGCTAACATGAGTAGCTTTTATTTTTCTCAGATCATAAAAATAATACATACTCATTGTAGATAATGTGAAAAACACAAAAAAGTATAAAGCCATGAATAAGTAACCTAATAATTTCACCACTAAGATACTTATTAATGCTTGGCCAATATTCATCTAATTATGTATTACATATGTGCATACACACACATACACACACAGACACTTTTGTGAATTGGTATACCTGTCCTTGATCCCTCTTTCCATTAGAGTCACAGAGCTTTTCCTTTCAATTTGTATTGCTTTTTATATATTAAAGATAATTCCCCTTTGCTACATACATATTATATTCCTAGTTTACTATTTGCATTTTATTTTTTTTTTATTTTTTATTTTTTTTAAAGATTTTATTTATTTATTTGACAGAGAGAGATCACAAGTAGGCAGAGAGGAAGGCAGAGAGAGAGAGAGGAGGAAGCAGGCTCCCTGCCGAGCAGAGAGCCTGATGCGGGACTCGATCCCAGGACCCTGAGATCATGACCTGAGCTGAAGGCAGCGGCTTAACCCACTGAGCCACCCAGGCTCCCCTACTATTTGAATTTTAATTTTGTTTATGATATTGGGCTTGCAGGAATATATTTTTGCCTGTAGCCAATGTGTGGCTCTTTCAAAATGGCAGTGCAGTGAAGAGCATAGCTTTGAGTTAGAAACTGGACTTTGCCAATTGCTATTAGCAGTATGACTCTAGGCAACCTCATACTCTATGACTCAATTTTATTAGCTGTAAAATGTGAACAGTGATACCTAAATTATAGTTTATGAAGTTTAGAAATAAAGTCTTAAGAACATCAGGAAAATATAGCCTTTTCTTTATAGTTTGATGTAAAGACTAAATGAGAATAATGCAAGTGAAAACATAGCATAGTGGTTTTGGTTGAAGATGGTGATGTAGGAAGACCCTGAACTCACCTTTTCCCTGGACACAGCAAATTACACCTATTAATAAGTAGTTCCCCATAAAGAATAACTGAGGGCTGACTGAACAGCTACTGAACAACCAAAGACAGAACAGCGATTCAACAGCAAGAGAGATGAGACGTGGTTTAAAAAAAAAAAAAAAAAAAAAAAAGGACCACCACCTTCAACACTGTGAATGGCAGTGGGGAGGGAGAGTACTGAGGGACTGGGAACAGATTCCTTTGTCCTTGGGCATAGAGAAAAGCCACAGTTTAAAAGAGCAAATAGCATATAGAAGAGACAAAACTAGGACTCTGCCAAGCAGTGCAGGAATTGTGGGAAAACTCTCCAGGTCAGAAGGACTGGAGAATTACCTGGTTTATGTTCTCACCCCACCTTAAAAGCCTAGAGCAGAGCAGGGTCCAGACACCACAATCGTTAGGTTCAGTTGTCTAAATGAGCTTGCTACTTCAGTGAGCCCAGGGTTCACAAGTCTGTACCAGCCTCCATTGTACTGGGGCACAGAAAAAGATGGGTTTTAAAAGGGCTGAGAAACTGGGGGAACACTCTCCCTACCTTCACCTGAAATTCCTCAAATAAAAAAAATCTAACTTATGCCTAAATAAACTAGAAAAGAAGAACAAACAAAGCCCAAATTGAGTAGAAGAAAATAATAAAGAGCAGAGGAGAAATAAATGATGTAGAGACTAAAAAAACAATAGGAAAAAATCAATGAAATGAAGAGCTGGTTCTTTGAAGAGATAAACAAAATTGATAAGCCCTGAGCCAGACTCATCAAGAAAAAAAGAGAAAGAACTCAAATAAATAAAATCAGAAATGAGAGAGGTAAAATAACAATGGATACCACAGAAACACAAAGTATATAGAGAATAGTATGAAAAATTATGTATCTGCCACCAAATTGGACAATATAGAAGAAATGGATAAATTCCTAGAAACATGTAATCTTTCAAAACTGAAAGAGGGAGAAGTAGAAAATCTAAACAAATTGATTACAAGCAATGAAATTGAGTTGGTAATAAAAAACTCCCCCCAAATAAAAGTCCAGCATTAGATCAATTCAAAAGTGACTTTTACCAGACATTTGAAGAAGAGTTAAAATGTATTCTACTCAAACTATTCCAAAAAAAGAAGAGAAAGAAAAGTTCCCAAATACATTCTATGAGGCCAGAATTACCCTGATTCCAAAACCAGACAAAGACACCACAAAAAAAGGAAACTGTAGGCTAATATGCCAGATGAACATGGATGCAAAAATCCTCAACAAAATACTAGCAAATAGGCATACAACAATACATTAAAAAGGCTACTCACCACAATCAGGTGGGATTTATCCTTAGGATGCAAGGATGGTTCAATATTTCCAAATCAATCAATATCATACACCACATCAAAACAAAGGATAAAAATCACATGGTCATCTCAATAGATGCAGAAAAAACATTTGACAAGATTCAACATCCATTCATGATAAAAATTCCCAACAAAATGGGGTTGAAGGGATTATATCTCAACATAATAATGTCCATCTATGAAAAAACCACAGCTAACATCGTCCTTGATGATGAAAAACTGAGAATTATCCCTCTAAGGTCAGGAACAAGATAAAGATGTCCACTCCCACCACTTTCATTCAAAGTAGTTCTCAAAGTCCAGCCATCATAATCAGACAGGAAAAAGAAATAAGAGGCATCCATTATGGTAAAGAAGAAGTTAATCTGTCACTATTTGTAGATGACATGTTACTATACATAGAATATCCTAGAGACTCCACCAAAAAACTACTAGAAGTAATAAAGGGATTCAGTAAAATTGCAGGATCCAAATTAATACCCAGAAAATGGTATTGTTTCTATACACTAACAATGAATTCGCAGAAAGAGAAATTTTTAAAAACAGTATCATTTACAAATGCACCAAAAAGAATGAACTATCTAGGAATAAATTTAACAAAAGAGGTGAAAGCCCTGTGCTCTGAAAACTATAAAACACTTTTGAAAGAAATTGAAGGTGGCACAAATGAAGAAAAAGATATCCCATTCTCACAGATTAGAAGGATATTGTCAGAATGTCCATATTGCTCAAAGCAAACTACAGATTCAATGCAATCCCTATCAAAGCACCAATAGCATTTTTCACAAAACTAGAACAAATAATACTAAAATTTGTGTGGAATCACAAGAGACTCTGAAAAACCAAAGCAATCCTGAGAAAAAAGAACAAAGTTGGAAGTATCACAATTCTAGATTTTAAGATATACCACAAAGCTGTAGTAATCAAGGCAGTATGGTATTAGCACAAAAATAAGCACATAGATCAATGGAAAAGAATAGAGACCCTAGATATAAACACACATTTATATGGTCAATTAATCTATGAGAAATGGGGGGAAGAATATACAATGGGGAGAAGACAGTCTTTTCAATAATGATGCTGGGAAAACTGGACAGCTACATGCAAAAGAATGAACTTGGACTACTTCCTGACACCATACACAAAAATAACCTGAAAATGGTTGAAAGACCTAAATGTGAGATCTGAAACAGTAAAAATCCTAGAAGAGAGCACAGGCAATCATTTCTCTGACATCAACCATAGCAACATTATTCTAGATATATGTCATAAGGCAAAGAAACAAAGGCAAAAATAAACTATTGGGACCACATCAAAATAAAAAGCTTTTGCACAGCAAAGGAAACAACCAACAAAACTAAAAGCCAACCTACTGAATGGGAGAAGATATTTGCAAATGATATATCTTTTTTTTTTTTAATGTAAGCTCAAGCCCCAGTGTGGGGCTTGAACTCATGACCCTGAGATCAAGAGTCACATGCTCTTACCAACTGAGCCAGCCAGACACCCCACAAATGATATTTCTGATAAGGGGTTAACATATAAAATATATATGACTCAAGACCAAAAAACCCAAACAGTCCAATTAAAAAATGGGCAGATGACCTGAATAGACATTTCTTCAAAGAAGACATCCATATAGTCAGCAGGCACATGAAAAGATGCTCAACATCACTCATCAACAGGGAAGTATAAATCAAAACCATGATGGGATACTACCTCACACCTGTCAGAATGGTTAAAATCAAGAAGACCAGAAATAACAAGTGTTGGTGATGATGAGGAGAAAAGGGAACCTTCATATACTTTTGGTGGGAATATAAATTGGTATAGTGGAAAACAGTATGGAGTTTTCTCAAACAATCAAAAATGGAAATATCATGTGATCCAACAATTCCACTACTGAATATTTGCTCAGGGAAAATGAATACACTAACTTTAAAAGATATACACACCCTTATGGTTACTGCAGAATTATTTACAGTAACCATTGATAGATAAATGGATAAGGAAAATGCACAGCCATACGAATGGTAATTGTGCCATTTAAGACAACATGGATGGACCTAGAGGGTAATATGCCAAATGAAATAAGTGAGACTAAGAAAGACAAATACCATATGATTCTATTCATAAATGGAATCTAAAAAAAGGAATGAAGCAACAAAAAGCAGGATCAGATCTATAAATACAGAGAACAAACTGATGGTTGCCAGAGAGGAGGAGGATGGTGGGCAGTTGAGCAAAATGGGTGAAGGGGAGAGGGAGATACAGTTATGGAATGAGTAAGCCATGGGAACAAAAAGAGCGTAAGGAATACAGTCAATGATACTGTTTTTTTTTGTTTTGTTTTGTTTTCCCTCACTCACCGCTCAAGGACCATAATAGCGATGTAATAGGACAGATGGTAGTTATACTTGTGAACATAGCATAATGTATAAACTTGTCAAATCACTATGTTGTACACTTGAAACTAATATAACATTGTGTCAACTATACTCAAATAAAATAAATTTAAAAACTTGAAAAAATATTTACTATTTATAAAGTAAATCAGCATAGTACCTGACACATAAGTGTTCAGTCTTAGTTATTATTCCTCTACTGCATTTATCCATGGGAATTACCAGAGAATACCCATCCATATTTTATCTATTTTAGCATATATAATATACATACACATTTTTAAAATTTGTTTTAGCTTTTTCTCTTTAATCCCTGTGGAATTTGTTTTTTTTTTTAAGATATTACTTATTTATTTGAGAGAGAGCAGAGAGAGAGAAAGAGAGCATGAATGGGAATGAGGGGCAGAGGGATAGGGACAAGCAGGCTCACGGCTCACCAATAAGCAGGGACCATGATGTCGGACTTGATCCCTGGACCCTGGGGTCATGACCTGAGCCCAAGGAAGATGCTTAATCAGCTGAGGCACCGGGCACCCTCCCTGTGGAATTCATTTTAGAATGATACTATAGGTCTCCTACCTGAATTGCTAGACACTTTCCTGGCACAATTTATTGAACTGATGTTTTTTTGATTGGTAGAAAAGTCCCATAGCTTTTTTTTTTTGTCAGTTCTGAGAAAGAGAATTTTTCTAAACTTTGCTTTGATGTTTGTGGGAGCTGATGCATCAGAATCTGGTATGCATATAAGTTTGTGACAAGACCTTTATGATATAAATTTTCTGCAGTCTATCTTAATAAAAATTATTTGAAATGGAACAATATATGTTTTCTATTCCAAAAAGAAATTTGTTAATAATTTTGGACTTAGCTCAGCTAGACACCTGTTCCTCCAAAGTGGACGAGCAATATAGGTATACTGTGGGAGCTTGTTAGAAATGCAGAATCTTAGGCCCTCCTCCAGACCTGCTAAACTAGAATCTGCATTTTAGCAAGAGCACATGGAAGTGTGAGAAATACTAAGTTAAATCATACTTTAATGCATACCTATAAAGACACACACACACACACACACACAAACTGTTCTTGCAAAGTAATGCATATTCATTGTATAATATCTGGAAATGTTAATAAAGTGTAAAGAAATAAAAATCACATAAAATCCAGCCACCTAGAAATAGTCTCTGAGAATGTGATACTTTTCTACAATTTTACTCCTTAATTTATATTTTTTAAAATTAGCATTACAGTATGCATATCACTGCATGTCCTGATTATTACCTTACATTTCCCCATGTACTAAATATTCTTCAAAATCATGGTTTTTAATGGCCACATGATAATGTGCCCTATGGATAAGGTTCATTTACTTAGCCATAACTCCATTGTTAAATAGTTTCTGTCTCATTGGTATTGTGCTCTGTCTCATTGGTATTGTACATTCTTATACATGCATTTTGAATAAATATCTGATTAACTCCCAAAGATAGAATCCTGCAGGAGTAAAAAGAAGAAATAATTGTAGGCATCTTGATATCTATGGCCCAATTGTTGCAACAATTGACCCTTCACAACAGTATACAAACATGCCTGCTGTGCTATCTTTTCTAGCCAGTATTTCTGTAATTCTTTATTTAGAAAAGAATATAGTCTAGTCTGATGATTATAGGCTAATAGGAAGTTGGAAAGTAGTAAATAGTAGAGTCCCTTGAGCCCATCACAGAGTCTCCCAATGGTGACATTTTACTTAACTCCAGTGCAACATCAAAGTCAAGAAACTGACATATAGTGGTACAATATTGAAATACTAGACTACAAATTTTATTCAGATTTTACCAGTTTTTCTATGTACTTGTGTGTGTGTGTGTGTGTGTGTGTATGTATGTGTGTGTGTAGCTCTAGGCCATTGGATCCATATATAGATGTGTGTAATCACCACCACAGCCAGGATGAAGAACTGTTCTATCATCACAAAGGAACTCCTTTGTGCTACTCCTTTATAGTCACACTCATCTGTACCAGTCCCTGTCCCCTGGCAATTATTAATCTTTTCTCCATCTTTATAGTTTTGTCATCTCAAAAATTTTATATAAATACAATCATACGGTATGTAACCTTTAGAAATTGGCTTTTTTTTCACTCACTATGATGCATTTGAGATCCATTCAAGTTAATGTATGTATCACTATTTTATTCCTTTTTACTGCTAAGTAGTATTCCATCATGGGTATATTATCAGAGTTTGTATTAGAGATATTATCATTGCTTCCAGTTTTTAACTACTAAGAATAAAGCTACATGAACATTTATGTACATATTTTTGAGTAGACAGAAGTTTTCACTTCTCAGAGATAAATATTCAAGAGTGTAATTGATGGGTTTTATGGTAAATGGATACGTAGTTTTGTAAAACATTGCCATACTCTTTTCTAGAGTGGCTGTAACATTTTCCCACCAGCAATGTAGGAATGATCCAGGCTCTACATCCTATCCAGCATTTGATATTGTCACTATTTTTATTTTAACCATTCTGATGGGTAAGTAGTGATATCTCATCATCATTTTAATGTCCATTTCCCTGCTGGTTAATCTTGAACATATTTTCATGTGCTTATCTGTCATCCATGTCTTCGCTTTGGTGAAATATCTGTCTTTTGCACAGTTTCTAATTAGATTGTTTTCTTTTTACTGTTGAATTTTGAGAATTTGAAATATATTCTGTTTGAGATCTGCAGTTGAGTTAACAGCATTGTACTGATGTCAATTTCCTGATTTTGATATTATAGTACAGTTATATAAAATGTAGAGACAGGGCTAAGGGATCAGGGTCCTCCAGTACTACAGTGATAACATTTTCAGATATGGGGTTTGCAGATATTTTCTCCCTATTTGTAGCTTTGGTTTTCATCCTCATAGTGGGGTCTTCACTCTGTGAATACAGACGTTTTTACACAGTTTAGTGAGAAGACTAGACAAGAAATTCCAAGTGAAGTATGAAGGGATATAAAACACTACTGTTCACCAGCGCCTGATATCTTTTTTGTGAGAAGCTATGAAAACATTCCTTGTTACCTTAGTGGTGGTGTGCTGTGCTGATCTGGCTTCATCTCCTTTCTCAGGTTGTGGGGTGGGTGTCCTCTTTGAGATTTGAGATTCCAGTCTTGGGCAGGAAATATATAAAGTGTCTCTGTCTCAGAAGGCCTTTGACTTCTTGTTCAGCTCCAGTCTTTCTGCTGGGTGTTCCTTGACCTCTTGGTGTATAATCCTTCTGCCTGGCTTTATGCTTTCAGATGCCTGGGTTCCCAGCCTCTTTTGGATGGCTGGCCCTGGACCCATGCCACCCCTTTCTTTGCTACTCTTCTAACAACACCTGATCTGCTGTGTTGGCTACCCTGAAGTAGAATACAAAAGCTGTCATAACCTGTAGCTGCACAGCCTCATGAAAGAGCCATTTGAACCCAGAGAACTCAAGATAGGAAAAACTGCAAGATTAACTTCCAATCTATTTAAAGGTAAAATCGAGGATGGTGTGTATACCATCTCTGTCAGTGGCCAGCCATGAAAACACAAAGGGTACATGAAAAAGTCACTGCAGCCTGTAGGGTCCTGCCGTTCTCTACATGAAAGAAGAGAAAATCTATGAGAAAGGGAAGAGAATAGAGGGAGAAAATGATCATATTTATTCATTCTGAGTTCAGTTATCATGCTTCATAACTAGAACCAGGATCTGCTTTTGTTTGGTGAACATGATCAATCTTACAAATGAACAATCATTAATTAGAGGAAATGACATTCATTCCTTTTGCCTGTCCTACAATTCCAGATTTAAAGTCATTATGTGAATTGAAGAAATGTTTAATGAATGCCAGTGTCAGGCTGGAGCCAGCTCATACTTTCCAGCAAGAGCTGATTGCACATACCTCTTCCCAGCTCTGCCTTCAGTGACATAGTATTAGTAATCTGAAGTCAGCCATCATAAGACTATTTATGCCATGAAATCAGCAAACACTACACATCAGGACTTTTTTCTCTCTTGGGGAATCACTTGTTCAACCCACTGGGTGCCACCATTGGTTCAACCCACCCACTGAGTGCCTACCATTGGGTGATTGTGTAGACTCTGGGAAATGAGACACAGTCCTGCTCTCTGGGACTTCAAGATCTAGAAGTCGCAATCCCCTTCTGGAGCCCAAACCTCTTCTGTCAGCTCTTTTCTTCAGTAGTCTCACCCTAGCTCACCTTTTCCTTTCCTTCTTCTCAACCCTTCTACTTTGTCTTTGGAAACTCTCACTTATAACCTTACTATTTCTCTAACCACCTGTTGCCTTCCCTCAATTGAAGATTCATGTCTGAGAGTAGGCTTTTTTTTTTTTTTTTTTGGTAACCCTCTCAAGTGGAACCCATGCTCTCATGCCCCCCCACATGTAATGGGTCTCAAGGAGTGACTATCATTCTGTTGGTTTTCTATGGCTGTTTCAGACCATTATTATACAACTTTCATTCAACTGCTCCTTTTCCCATATTATCCAATTAGACCACCTCCCTTTCATTAACCCAGAGAGGGAACGCAGTAGGAGGAACAGGTTTGGGAGGGAAGATTTTTGACCTGGGAGGTACTGGTGTGACGTATTGTTTGGACATCAAGGTGGGATATGTGTAGTCAGTTATTGGAAATGCAGCTTCCAGGGATTTTTGTAAGCAAGAGACTTTGTGGGATTTTCCTGGACTCAGTACAGGGGTTCCTTTCCTCTTCCTACTTCTTTTCTACTTACTTTACCTACTTTTCTAGCACTGGATAAGGAAAAGACAATAGTCTACCAGAGATAAGACAAGATTTTGTTTTATCTTACAAATGATCAAATTAAAGTGAATTTATATCTAGTATAGTTCTAATAATATAATTTTGCATTTTCACTTCAAAAATTGAGGATCCAATGGTGTATGGAATACAGTTGTGGTTTACCAAATGTATAAAAACAACTTATATGCTTGACAACAAAATATTGTCAGTGTTCTCAAGTATTTAGTTAACCCCACAAAATCCTTTTCTGACTATTCTGATTAATTAAAGTACAGTTTAACGCATAGGTCCAGGACAATAAAATAAAAGCTTGCACTTTGGCAACCTCGATCTGTTTCACCATAAATAACAGGAAAGAAAAGAGGGAATCACAATTTCTACTAGGATCTATCTCCATTTCTACATGTATAAGCCCATCCAGAGGTGGCATACCCCAGTCTGATACAGGTACTTTAGCAATTCACTTGTTTTACCTGGAGCCCACCGGTTGACATTGGAACACCAAGAACTTTTTGACAGATTTCTTATGAGGAAAATCTCTCCTAACAGCTTTATTTTTCCTATCTTACCAATTACTGTCTATGCTTTCAAATTCTGAAAGAGCAAGGCAAGAAGAGGATACAGTTATCAGTCCAAGTACTTTCAATGCACTCTTGTTACCAAAGTGGTTTTTATTGTTCTTTTATCAGCAATCAAGATTTTACAAAGTGTGCTGTATTAATAATAGACCAAGTTGATGAGTTACTTTGCTATCAATCAATTTACTGAACAATCATCATTACCAACCACTTAATCTTGGCTGTGACAGCTTGTGATAATGCCAGAAGAACTTCCATGACCAATTTACAGTTTGCAATCCATATACATCAAACAGATAGTGCATATAGTAATATTTGCCACAGTTAATGCAAAAAGTGAAGGCAGCAAAAACAGTTTAATTATGATGTGGAAATGTACATTTTTGGGAGAGAAATAAGGTCTGAAGTGCATTCATGGATCTAGCTTATATGGAATTCTTCATTAATCTCTTGGGTTGTACATGCCAACCAGCCTTATGCATCACTATGAATATTTAGCCGAATGTTAAAAGATGTTGACTCCATTTTACAGGTGTTGAAATCAAGGCATAGAAAAAAGTTTGTCAACATCTTACAAATAAAGTAGCATATAATTCTACATTTCTGATTGTAAGCCACTACTGAGTGTTATTGATGTAATAGAAATATAAACAGACAATAGTAGTGAAGGTTTGGAGGAAACATTTTATTTTTCATTTCATTTGCCTAAATCTAGTAGGATGAGATGCAGTATAACATACTGGTTAAGAGAAGGCTGCTAGCATGACTGTGTCTATGTTCAGGTTTTTGGCTCCAACATTTCTTAGCTGTGTCCTTTTTTTTTTTTTTAAGATTTTATTTATTTGAGAGACAGAGATCACAAGTAGGCAGAGAGGCAGACAGAGAGGGGGGAAGCAGGCTCCCTGCTGAGCAGAGAACCCAATGTGGGGCTCAATTCCAGGAACCTGAGCCAAAAGCAGAGGCTTAACCCACTGAGCCACCCAGGTGCCCCAAGGTGTGTGATATTTGACAAGTAGCTTAATTTCTATGTGCTTTAGTTTCCCCATCTGTAACAATCAAGATGATTATGATAATAGTATTACATGCATCACTGGATGCTAAGAACATTAAAAGTTAATATTTAAGGTGATTAAAACAGTGTGTGGCACATGTAAGTGGTATGTGAGTATTAGCATACACACACACACACACACACACACACACACACACACACACATACATAAAAGATTTTGCAGGTCTCAGTTGCAGATTGATGAAGTGTCTTGTTCCATCCAGAATAGATAGCCATTCTCACTTCTATGTAGTCCTCCTTCATTTGCTACTTCAAGATTAAGTTCCCTCCTAGGCTTTCTCCCTTCAAGTTAAAGTAATTACAGGTCTTTTAAACCTTTCATTGTAGTTCATATTTTCTTGTACCTTAATCACCTCTTTCTGGTGCCCCTAACTCATATCAGGAACTATTTTTCCCATTGATGAGTATGACTCTGGGTGCCCCTCCCTTTTTTTAAAAAAGATTTATTGATTTATTTTAGAAAGAGAGCAAGCGAGGGAGGAGAGGGGCAGAGGAAGAGGGAGAAACTTCAGCAGACTCCATGCTGAGTGCTGAGACTAACATGTGGCCCGATCTCAAGACCCTGAGGCCATGACCTGAGCCAAATCCAAAAGTCCAATGCTCAATGCACTGTGCTACCCAGGGGCCACTCTGGGTGCCTTTTATAATGGAATGATGGTCTCCTAAGTTTTGAAAGGCCCACGAGAGATTGTCTAAGTCAGTGCTTCTCAAAATGTGGTGTGCATCAGATGCACCAATGGCTCTTATTACTAATAAAGATGCTTTGGACCACCCTGAAGATTCTGCTTCAATAGGTCTGCTAGGGGTCTTCTGACAGCTGTACTTTTAAAAATCTTAACAGCTGATTCTGAAGCAGACAGGTTGGGAGCCACTGTACAAGGGCATATACTTCCCTATAGACAGAACCAGCTAGATCTACAAGGTCCAGATACTCAAGAACTCCTTAATGGGAAGCTGGAGCTTAATGCAGTCAGGTGTTATTGTACCATGTTCTCAAGGGGCTCTGTTATTATTATTACCATCATTAACAATATTTAAAATGGAATAATGAAGTTAATACTTATAGAGCACTTATTATTTATCAGGCAATGTTCTATATATTATATTGAACATACCTCTATCAAGGTATCTAATCTTGTGAAGTAGAGGCTATATATCTTACCTTATTCAGCAGAACTACCTATCTTCCTTGTTTTCACAAACAGAAACAGAGATACAGAGAGGATACTAGCTAACCATATTGACCACTTACCCTTTGCCAGGTTCTGGGCTCAGTAATTCTTTTTTTTTAATTTATTTTTTATTTATATTCAGCATAACAGTATTCATTATTTTTTCACCACACCCAGTGCTCCATGCAATCCATGCACCTCCCACCCCCCACCACTTCAAAACCCTCAGATTGTTTTTCAGAGTCCATAGTCTCTCATGGTTCACCTCCCCTTCCAATTTCCCCCAACTCCCTTATCCTCTCTAACTCCCCATGTCCTCCATGCTATTTGTTATGCTCCACAAATAAGTGAAACCATATGATAATTGACTCTCTCTGCTTGACTGATTTCACTCAGCATAATCTCTTCCAGTTCCGTTCATGTTGCTACAAAAGTTGGGTATTCATCCTTTCTGATCGAGGCATAATACTCCATAGTGTATATGGACCACATCTTCCTTATCCATTCGTCCATTGAAGGGCATCTTGGTTCTTTCCACAGTTTGGCGACCATGGCCATTGCTGTTATCAACATTGGGGTACAGATGGCCCTTCTTTTCACTACATCTGTATCTTTGGGGTAAATACCCAGGAGTGCAATTGCAGGGTCATAGGAAGTTCTATTTTTAATTTCTTGAGGAATTTCCACACTGTTCTCCAAAGAGGCTGCACCAACTTGCATTCCCACCAACAGTGGAAGAGGGTTCCCCTATCTCCACATCCCCTCCAACACGTGTTGTTTCCTGTCTTGTTAATTTTGGCCATTCTAACTGGTGTAAGGTGATATCTCAATGTGGTTTTAATTTGAATCTCCCTGAGGGCTAGTGATGATGAACATTTTTTCATGTGTCTGATAGCCATTTGTATGTCTTCATTAGAGAAGTGTCTGTTCATACCTTCTGCCCATTTTTTGATATGATTATCTGTTTTGTGTGTGTTGAGTTTGAGGAGTTCTTTATAGATCCTGGATATCAACCTTTTGTCTGTACTGTCATTTGCAAATATCCTCTCCCATTCCATGGGTTGCCTCTTTGTTTTGTTGACTGTTTCCTTTGCTGTGCAGAAGCTTTTGATTTTGATGAAGTCCCAAAATTTATTTTCGCTTTTGTGTCCTTTGCTTTTGGAGACATATCTTGAAAGAAGTTGCTGT
This sequence comes from Mustela nigripes, assembly GCF_022355385.1. NCBI lineage: Eukaryota > Metazoa > Chordata > Mammalia > Carnivora > Mustelidae > Mustela > Mustela nigripes. Next base: position 5,921,043 of record NC_081575.1, on the reverse strand, counting down.
GGCTGATATCGAAGAGATTACTGCCTATGTTCTCCTCTAGGATTCTGATGGATTCCTGTCTCACGTTGAGGTCTTTTATCCATTTTGAGTTTATCTTTGTGTACAGTGTAAGATAGTGGTCAAGTTTCATTCTTATACATATAGCTGTCCAGTTTTCCCAGCACCATTTATTGAAGAGACTGTCTTTTTTCCACTGTATATTTTTTTCCTGTTTTGTCAAAGATTAATTGACCATAAGTTGAGGGTCCATATCTGGGCTCTCTACTCTGTTCCACTGGTCTATGTGTCTGTTTTTATGCTAGTACCATGCTGTGTTGGTGATCACAGCTTTGTAATAAAGCTTGAAATAAGTTAACATGATGCCCCCAGTTTTGTTTTTGTTTTTCAACAGTTCCTTAGCTATTCGGGGTCTCTTCTGATTCCATACAAATTTTTGGATTATTAGCTCCAGCTCTTTGAAGAATACTGGTGGATTTTTGATCGGAACGGCATCAAAAGTATAGATTGCTCTAGGCAGTATAGACATTTTAACAATGTTTATTCTTCTGATCCAAGAGCATGGAATGGTCTTCCATCTTTTTGTGTCTTCTTCAACTTCTTCCATGAGTTTTCTGTAGTTCTTCGAGTACAGATCCTCTACCTCTTTGGTTAGGTTTATTCCCAGGTATCTTATCGTTCTTGGTGCTATAGTAAATGGAATCGATTCTCTCATTTCCCTTTCTGTATTTTCATTGTTAGTGTATATGAAAGCCACTGATTTTGTACATTGACTTTGTATCCTGCCATGTTGCTGAATTGCTGTATGAGTTCTAGTAGTTTGGGGGTGGAGTCTTTTGGGTTTTCCATATAAAGAATCATGTCATCTGCGAAGAGAGAGAGTTTGACTTCTTATTGCCAATTTGGATACCTTTTATTTCTCTTTTTTGTCTGATTGCTGTTGCTAGGACTTCTACTACTATGTTGAACAAGAGTGGTGAAAGTGGGCATCCTTGTCTTGTTCCTGATGTCATTGGGAAGGCTGTGCTCAGTAATTCTTTCACATGCATCTAATCCTCAAAACAGTTAATGAGGACAGTGAGGCCTCAGTGAGGTAAGTTCTCTTCCATAACTGGAGCTCAGGTTTTCATGGATCTAAAAGCCTGAGAGCCCTAGTTGTTGAGCTAGGTTATTGACTTTTTCTTTTCATAATATGGAAAGTAATAATGACTATATCACCATCACTGATTTGTAGATTTGTTCATGATGAGATAAATGAGTTGGGAAAGACATCATTCTTTGAAAAGCCTTTTGAAGCCCTGTCTTGAAGAAAATAGGAGGAGTTTCATTCAATACATTCTAGAGACAGGTCCCCCTAAGTGCGAATCCCGTAACTCAGGGTAGGAATCTCTATCATGTCTTCCTCAAAGGAGTCTTTATAGAAATGTTTGTGAAGTCCTAGGTTTTCCAGAGAATGAAATGGAAGAGGAGGGGTTAGTCAGAGGGGCTTCTTGGCTGAAAATTTTCACTTCCTCTTCTTAAAAATATTCTGAAACAAACGTCATAGCACATGAGAAAAGGTGTTTGTAATGCATCTAGGTATGAAAGGCAATGCCTTTTGGCAACATAATACTGGAATTTAGGGGAATATTTTTGGTGTATCAAAAAGAGAAAAACCCTTGAACTTTGAACTGGATTGGAAATTTGCTCACTATGCACTAGGTTGGGGGCTTATACAGATGTTGACTTTCTAATCTAGGAATTGTGTGATCCTAGAGATAAGACAGGGAAGTTCTTGCTGTAGTTCTTTGCATGCCTAGGAGGTTAAGAATATTTTTCTCTTGGGCAGAGTTTTGGATTGCCCCTGCTCTTTGTTGGCAGCTGCATTTTGGGAATGGATGGGATTCTATAGACTCAAAGGGAAAAACCAGTCTTTTTGGGGTATACATATTTCCTGTCCTTCACTACAAATAATATAATAAAAAAGCACAAGCAACATTAATAAGAGGCAACAATAGATAAATAGACATGTGGAATAGAATACAAGAAATAATCTGCTGACCTATGGCAAAAAAAAAAAAAAAGAGTAAATGAATGAGGTGGCAAAGGCCATGTTCATCTGTGGTAATAAAGATGGGCTCCTTTGTATGAACAAGTATGGTATTTTGGGGAATGGGTAGACTTGCTACTCCAAGTGTAATATACAGACCAGCCCACATGGGCCTTACCTGGGAGCTTATTAAAATGTACAACCTCAGGCCCCATCCTAGATCTATTGACTCTACATCTGCATTTTAACAAACTCAGCAGATGATTTGTTCTCACTTTAAACTTTGAGAAGTGCTGCGGTAGAAGAGTTATTTAAGGTCCCTTTAAGGGGGAGGAAATCCACTCCCCCCCTTTTTGTGGTGGGAAAAGGGGAAAAGAGCCTCCTCTTGAGTGGTAAATGTAAAGACCAGCCTCAGAAAAAGCAGAGAAGCATATTACTGTCTTTTTCTCTGGTCCTGACTATGAAAGAAAAGCCAAGCAATGTCTGGGCCTTTCCATTTCCATTACATGCTGTAAATAGGAACACAAAAATCATTACCTCATTCTCCATAAACATCTCTGAGCAATGCTTTGTGCATGTGACAATTAGTTGGTTGTGACACTTTTGTTCATAGCTGAAAAGTACTGAGAAGCATCCCTAAATTGGCTTCAAATTGGTGTAGGTGAGGAACTGCTGGAGGAAGTTAAAGAAGTTGGTAAAGAATAATTCTGACAGGATAGGTATTAAGATTGACTACTTGTGTAATGTTATGGGAACCTGGAGCACTGGCTGTAATCGAAAATCTGAATCTTCCTTTTATTATACACGTAGACAGTGAAGGCCCCATAGTTGAAAGTATTCTAAAGTTATTTTCAGCCTATATAGGGACTGGCTACACAGTTTGGGTTCTGATTGTGGTTAAGTATATAGTAGGAAAAAGTTTGGGGCAGTCAAACAATCCAAGGGGTAACCACCTGCTAGTAGTGTGAATGGAACTGTGCTTCTAAATGTAATACCATTTTGCAGGGCTTCCAAGGTCTACAGAATACCATGAAACATGATTTGTGTCTATAAGTCCATTGTCACACTGAGACAGTTCCTAAATACTATCCACAAATAATAGCCAGAATTTGGATACTCAAAAGAATGATAAAATTTACTGATAGTCCAGCCAAGTCTGTGACCTCTAGCTACTCAGCCAACGCTGCAGTTTTTTTAAGAGTACATGCGAGATGACATCAGATTTTGATGTTCATCAGCTTACTTAAGACCTCACAATTATATTTTCTATCCATCGTCAGCAATGAATGAATGGCCTTACTTGGTTATATCTCCTGGAGAGAACTGAAGAATCATGTATTTACATCTAGGAAAATCTACCAATCAGTGAGCTAGTCTACCCACCATGCAGCCAATTTACCTGAATACCCATCAATCAAGCAAGCAAGTAAACAACAAATCAATTGAATTCCACAAATTCTTAAGCTTTTTGAACCAGATAATCTACTAGGTAAGGACAGTATACAATTTAATAAGGTAAAGTCCCTGGTCTTGAGGAAAAGATGGACATTTAAAGAAATATTATTATGTGATAAATGATAAAACAGAGGAAACCATGTTTTCTTCCTGGAAATAGTGGTGAGATGGAGGAACAGGTCCGGGTAAGATATAGAAAGGAGATAACATTTCAACTTTGTTTTAAAGAATGAGTCTGAATGGTGAGACAACCTCTCCAGACCTTGGTCACCACATGAGCAAGATCATGGAAGCATCAAAGGTCGTGGTTTGTTTAGAGAACAGTGAGGATTAAAGATAGCATGGGGGTGGGGAAGTCATTATACATAAGTGCCATCTTCCATATGCCTAACTAGATTAATCTGAGCTCACCTTACAGCTTTTCAGCAGCTGGATTTCTCTAAAATAACCCAAATAGGCTGGAAAATTTGTCATTTCCCACATGGAAGGATTTAGATTCCTACTAAGCTAAGTGTTTTCATTTGAATATTAAGGGGTTTGGGCAGCTAGATCACTAAGGGCTCTTCCAACACTAAAGTTTTTAGTTTCCATGTTTATGTTTGAAAGGTAGGTAATTAGAAATGTTTAAACCTTAGAGGAAGGAGGTGTATTCCAAGCTGAAAGATATCACTAGGTATTTCAATCTGTTCTCATTTTCTGTCTCAATGTCACCACTCTAAGATGTTAGTTTGAATTCTTTGATAGTTTTTAACTTTGACAAAGGTGCTAAGGCGTGGGCCTTGTCTACTTTTTTTCTTTTTGTTGTATTTACTTATTCTGATTTAAAGAATGGCTTGTAATAAAAATGCTCTTAAGTGTCTGTGATGTGTGTGGTGTTGTGCTGATTGGCACAAGACCTCTTAATAGCATGGTGATTAGAAGTAAGAAAGAACATAAGGCCCTAGAAGAGGGAGCTGTTATGAAATGTCAATGATGATGATTCATCATAGCAGATGACCAGGCTTGTCTCTAGGCATACTGGCCAAGAGAAAGTTTTGGCTGTGATACCTTCTCACTTCCCCTTTCTGTATCCTTGTCCGTGTATTTTCTTTTCCCTTTGAAGTACATAGTCATCTTGAAAGAGGGGATAGTTTGGCAAGAATTTACTAGAATCTCTTGAATATCATTACGTGGATAACCACTTATACTGCCTACTTATATGTTGAGCCCTTCCTTAATAGACCTATCTATAAGATAGTCAGATGTTGACAAAGTTTTTCTCCTTAACCAAACTTTAGTCAGGTTCCTGAGTCTTCTTCTCGATTAGGACTTGACCTTTGCTGAGCCCAATTTTAGCAGAGTTTTGCTAAGCCAATTTATTGAGAATACCCTCACCCTTGGAATCAAACCAAGCTCCTCTTTTCCTATTGTTTATGTGTGATCAAGCTCCTCATTGCAAGAATCCTATTAAGTCAGTTTAGTAATAGTCTCTACCCTTGATATCTAATGAAGTTCCACTTTGTAATTTCCCTTCACTGTTCTCTTCACTCTTCTTGTTTGCTACAAATCCCCAGCTGTCTTGGCCATATTGGGAACTGAGTTCAGTCTCTCTCCCTAATTGTGATAGTCTCTCCCTTACTGCAGTAATCTTGAATAAATTCTTCCTTACCATTTTAACAAGTGCCAGAATAATTTCTCTTTGACATTCTGCACGAGTCTTTGTGGTAGGCAGGATTCTAATATAGCAACCATAACCTTCACCATGATCCCCAGACCCCAGGTGTTACTCCCATGGTTATCTTGTTACATGGCAAAAGGAATTTTGTAGGTGTAATAAGGTTACTAAGTAATTGACTGCAAGATAAGGAAATTGTGGAGGCTGGCCTTTCCCAATCATGTGAGCCTGTTAAAAGCAGAGTTTTCCCATATGGTAGTGAAGAAGAAGTCAGGGAGATTAAAAAATGAGAAAGGAGAGGCACCTGGGTGACCCAGTGGGTTAAAGCCTCTGCCTTCAGCTCAGGTCATGATCCCAGGGTCCTGGGATTGAGCCCTGCATCAGGCTCTCTGCTCAGCACGGAGCCTGCTTCTTCCTCTCTCTCTCTCTGCCTGCCTCTCTGCCTACTTGTGATCTCTGTCTGTCAAATAAATAAATAAAATCTTTTTTAAAAATGAGAAAGGATTTAATGTACCATTGTTGATTTGAATATAGAGGATCTAGGTGGAAGGGAACTGAGAATGGCTTTTAGGAGCTGACAGTAGTCCATGCTCTACATCGAGCAAGTAAACAGGACTTCAGCTCTATAGCTGCAAGGAAATGAAGAACTGAATTCTGTCAACAACTTGAATGAGATTGGAGGTAGAATCCTCCCCTAGAGTCTCTTGAGAAGAGCTCAGGCTAGTTCACGTTGATTTTTTCAAATGTTGATCCCTTGATTTTGGCCTTAATGAGAACTAAGCACGGAATTCAGATGAGCCTGCTCACACTTCCAATCTACAAACAGTGAGCTAATAAATGGGTGTTATTTTAAACCGCGAAGTGTGGTAATTTGTTACACAGCAATAAAAAACAAGTATATCTTATTAACATACCAGGGAAAAGGTTGATTGACTTTTAGTCAGCTCTGTCTGCAATCTTCTCTATATGGCAGTGAAACCATATGGCCAAGTTTTTCTTAAATTCAGTCATCTCAACTCCCCTATTTAAAACATAGGTAAAATCAGCTTTTTAGGATTTCACATGGCACAAGACATTGAAAATAGAAGTTAGCAGTGTTTATAACACAAAGTCATTCATGTAATATTTATTGGAGGTCCACTATGTACAAAGTACTCAGTGATAAATGAAATCATTCAGGATATGATTGAGTATGATTGAGGATTTTATAGCTGCTGATTTCTTACACTTGCTTTTTTTTAAAAAAAAATATTAGAACCTACATGAGGAGCCTCAGCTTTTTAAATTCTCCATCTTTATCTATATATCAAGATATTTAATCTAAGGAATTAGCTCATGCCATTGTGAAGGCTTGGCAAGTCCAAAATCTACAATGTAGGCTGTCAGGCTGTAGACAAAGGGAAGAATTGGAATTTAAGTCCAAAGGAAGTCTGCTGGAAGAATTCCTTGTTCTTTCAGGGAATTCAGTCTTTTTCTCTGAATGCCTGATTAGATGAGGCCCACCAACTTTATGGAGGGTGTTCTACTTTACTCAAAGTCTATGGATTTAAATGTTAATCTCATTTTTAAAAAATACCTTAATGGAGACATCAAATGTTTGACCACATATCTGAGTACCGTGGTCTGACCAAGTTGACACATAAAATTAACCATCATATTCCCTATCATGAGCAGAGCAGCTGAAGATCAGGCTTCCACCTATTCCTAACAATCAACATGGAAAGAGCCCTATTTAGTCGCTTGCTGGAGACAGTTTACTGCCAGAGAGAAAGAGAATCTCCCTGCCTGCCCAGTGACTTCTTCCTCATACTGCGCAACCTGATGAACATTTCTTTTTTCCTCGAGGAGGAAAGGTTATAAATTCTCTGAAAGAAGGCACTGTATTTTGGAAGAACTCTTCTCTTCTACTCCCCAAGTTCCTGTCTCAGTCAGGACATTCCTGTTATCTCTGGAGCTTATGAGAACTTTCCATTCTTTTCTCCAGCCCTCCCCTGGATCCTCCTCGAGGAAAGAAGAAAGGTTCAGAGGGCTGGAGAAAAGAATGGAAAGTTCTCATAAGCTCCAGAGATAACAGGAATGTCCTGACTGAGACAGGAACTTGGGGAGTAGAAGAGAAGAGTTCTTCCAAAATACAGTGCCTGCTTTCAGAGAATTTATAACGTAATTGGAATAATACAGAAATGGCTAGTGAGCCTTGCACCTCCTGTTCTTTAGAGGAGAAATCAAAGAATTTATATAATCAACATTACACAATTGTCCTTTATCAGCGGTTTTGCTTTTCAAGGTTTCAGTTACCCATGGTCCGCTGTGATTCAGAAGACGATCCTCCTTCTGATGTATTGTCAGAAGTTTGAAGTAGCCTAACACTACATCACATGCCCACCTATGTCATTCTCCTCACTTCGTCTCATCACATAGGAATTTTATTATTTCACTTCATCACAAGAAGGGTGAGTACAGTACAATACAGTATTTTGAGAAAGAGACCATATTCACATACCTTTCATCACAATATGTTGTTATAAGTGTCCTATTTTATTATTAGTTATCATTGTTAATTTCTTACTGTGCCTAATTAATAAATTCAGTTTTCTCATAGGTATGTATGCATTTATGTATAGAAAAAATTATATATATGTGTGTATGTATGTATGTGTGTGTGTGTGTGTGTGTGTGTATCAGTACTATCTGCAGTTTCAGGCATCCACTGGGGGTCTTGTAACATATCCTCCATGGATAAGGAAGAGACTATTATAAGTGATGTAGGGATAAATAATTCCAACCATGAGTGATAAGCTCAGTTATTCTAAGCTGTCAATTAGGACCCAGGAAAAGGACACACTATTTACATTTACTTTGTTCAAGACCAATAGAGTCTTGGAAATAAGAGTCTGAGCTCAGAAAGACCTGAGTTCAAATAGTGACTAGGGCCACCTGCTCTGTGTGTGTGTGTGTGTGTGTGTGTGTCTGATCTGTAAAATGAGGGTATGAATATCTACCCCACAAAGCTTTTGTGAGGATGGTTTGAGATATCTTATGGAAGGCACTTCAGTGCCCAGAAAATAGTAGGAGATTGACAAACTGGAGTTTGTCTTATATGAATAGTAGCAGTACCATCAGGAGAGATATCAGAAATGGGGGGTGCATGAAATGGGTTTATTCTTGAACACTCACTGAACTGAAGAGTATGTGCTTGTTTATAGACCTATTCACCTTTGTCAGTGGATAGCTGATGGGGAGCAATGGATCTTTTCTCAATCCTTCCTTCTTGTCTCATAAGTGACATTAATAGGACCCATACATAAGCAATAAATATAAAAAATCAAAAGTATGTATATTGTTTACCCTGCACATTATTTGCTGTCTTATGTTGTGCCATGACTTTTGCATCGAGCCTTATGACCTTGAATGAAAACAGCGAGTTACTTTGGATTTAATTGTTATAATTTATTGCTTTTTCTGCCTTCAGCTGCTGACTGTAAATTTTTGTAGAGAAATACAAAATCACTTCCTGTTCTTGACACATAAAGGGCTTTTTTCCCGTAGTTATGCTCATAATTTTATGCTGGGTGACCTTTGCATCTTTGGCTTGTTTTTATGATTTAAAAACTGTGCTTTGGCTGACAGACAGTTCTGGAAATGATTTTTTTTTTTTTTACCTAATGCAAATTGCCTGAGCCCTAGACATAACGCAAGTTCCTCTCTTTCTATTTCCTGTTAGCATCACCAGCATCATGCTGCCTATAAATCAATTAATCTGCTCTGGATGAGAGGCTCAAGTCTTATGAAAACCGCTTGAGAAAATACCTTTGTCTCTACCAACTTTCATTTCCAACATGGAATTCCTGTAAAATCACATTAAGAGGCAGCTGGAACTAAAAGCAATCAATCAATTTCTGTTTAGATAAAAGGCTCAGTTCTGATCTATAACAAGGTCCATTTGATGGGGAAGAAGAATTTTTGTACTGATTATTACTTGGTTGTGTCTGAAGCCTTACCCTCTTTCCCTTCACCCGTGGTGTGTGAAGAAAAGGAAGTACACCATAGGTAATTGGTCTGTGCAGCCCCCACTGGTTTTTGATTGTAGAAATACAGGCCAAGGCCTGAGCATCTTTTTGACTCCGTTGAACAGATGGAAAGCATGAAGATTCACCCTCATCAGCAGGTTAGAATTTGGCAACTTGAGTTTATGAGATTTAATATGCATATGAATAAATAATAAAGAGGAAAAAGTATTTATCTCCCACAAACTTAAAATAATTATTCATCTCACAAAAATGCAATAAAAACAAAATTAAAAGAAGTATTTTATTTTCTCATAAGCACAAATGAACAAGGCAGAGGGGTCCTGGACTTGGAACTGTAGCTCACGAGCCCCATTTAAGGCTGTACCACCCATAGCCTGTCAGCAGGCCAATTGCCTGTTGAAATCCATGGAGAATTCACCAACTTCTGGGGGAAAAGATCAAGTGTCATAGAAGCTCCTGCTTGTAAGTTCATTCAGTTCTCTCTCCTCTTTTTATGGTACATATATTATGATGATCAGTTTTATTACTGCTAGAGCCATTTAAGAGAAAACATGTTGGCAGATGATTAAGGGTGACATGTCCACTGGTGAAGTTACTGAAGGGCCTTGCAAAAGCACAGTGCTAACCTGTGCACAGACTCATGGGGTTTTGCATTCATTTCTTTATAGATTATGCCCATACATGGGGAACAAAATATGAAAAAAAGGGGGGCAGAGCAGACATTAAGGGGTTGAAACCATTTTCACAGCAGTATATTGTCAGCTTTCCAGTATCTTCTGACTTATCAAGATCCAAACTCTCACAGCTGGTGCACATTTTGATGCCAAATGACTGGCATGGCTTAAATTGGAAGTCACCATGTCTCCCTGTATCAATGTAGTCTTCTCATCATCCCATGTAACTGCTGAATGCAAGTCTGGATTGCAAAGAGAATATATTTTTTTGAGGTGTGGGCTTTTTGAGCTTAGGTCTAGGCCAAGGAGATGCATGGCTGAGAAGTCAAGTGAAACGAAAATCCTGCTGAGTGCCTGCTTTCATGTTGTCAACCATGGATGTGCCAAAGCTATTGGCAGAAGTTCAGATTCTTTTGAACAAGGGCAGCGTACCAATCTGAGAACCAAGGACAGTGAAGGAACTGTGCTTGTGCTCTCCTATATAGGCTCATTAGGTTTGAGTCACCCATTTTTTTTTAATTTTCAGCATAACAGTATTCATTATTTTTTCACCACACCCAGTGCTCCATGCAATCTGTGCCCTCTATAATACCCACCACCTGTTCCCCCAACCTCCCACCCCCGCCACTTCAAACCCCTCAGATTGTTTTTCAGAGTCCATAGTCTCTCATGGTTCACCTCCCCTTCTAATTTCCCTCAACTCCCTTCTCCTCTCTAACTCCCCATGTCCTCCATGCTATTTGGGATGTTCTACAAATAAGTGATACCATATGATAATTGACTCTCTCTGCTTGACTTATTTCACTCAGCATAATCTCTTCCAGTCCCATCCATGTTGCTACAAAAGTTGGGTATTTGTCCTTTCTGATGGAGGCATCATACTCCGTAGTGTATATGGACCACATCTCCACATCTTCCTTATCCATTCTTCCGTTGAAGGGCATCTTGGTTCTTTCCTCAGTTTGGCGACCGTGGCCATTGCTGCTATAAACATTGGGGTACAGATAGCCCATTTTAAATCAGAATCATTCTCTGGCTGCTAGTGATATCAACCTAACAAGAGCAGGCCCAAATTTTGGATTTTTTAAAAAATATTTTATTTATTTATTTGACAGAGAGAGAGAGAGAGAGAGAGAGAGATCACAAGTAGGCAGAGAGGCAGGCAGAGAGAGAGAGAGGGAAGCAGGCTTCCTGCTGAGCAGAAAGCCCAATGTGGGGCTCGATCCCAGGACCCTGAGATCATGACCCAAGCCAAAGGCAGAGGCTTAACCCACTGAGCGACCCAGATGCCCCCAAATTTAGGATTCTTAAGAGCTATTCAGAAGACAAGGGAGCAACTAGAGCAATGCTAACAGAGTAGTTGAGCTGGGTGGGTCAGGGGTGATGGTGTCTCCATTTGCAAGAAGGTGTTCTGAGTGTCTGATTCATGGAGTCAGTCTGAAGAGTAAAACAAAATGATTCAGAAGGTTTCCAAATCACATGCACCTGAATATATGTGTGTGCCCATAGGCACACTCATGATGTCTCTACTTGCAAGTGTGAATCTCCTGATGCCCTCAGGACATCATCATTTGGAGAGAGCTCTTGGGTTTTGAAGGTTCAGTCCAGTACATTTTCTGAGCCCCTCCAATGTGATCTGAGCCAAAAGATCCTTGTGAATGCTGGATTCTAGAATTAGCCTAATTTCCATTGGCCCTGGACATCTAATGTGCTTACTTGGTGGTCTTCCTAGCTCTCTCAGATGCTTACCAAATATCAATGTTCCTACTCGCACCATGTCCACCGGGCTTCTGTGCCTGAGTTCATGGTTTGGTTTTGAGTTTCCCACTGGGACTAAGTTTGTTTTCAATACCTGCCCACTTTGGTTCTGTTCTTATATTCAGATACTGACTCTTTACTTCACCAAGCCCTACATTTAAGAGTTCCTTTAAACTTGGGTCATTGGCCTGTCTGCTGCTCTAACAAATACGGTATAGTTGGATTTGTGCTTCTCACCCTGGTTGGGTATACTGCCATCTTCTTTTGTCTCCTTCACTTGAATAGACTGAGAAGTCAGAGCATGTCATTTGCTTGAGATTTTCTGTTTGATGGCAATTGACATCTGAGAATTCATACTTTGACAAAAAAGGCATTTGGGGATTAGAATACCTTGAAATGTTGAAATGAATGGAAGTGTTAAGTAACTAGTAATCTTAGTGTGTTTTAGTCATATATAACCTAGTTGTATATAATTTCATTTTTTAAACAACTCATAACTGGTCTCATGTATTCCTAGTTTTGGCACTGATTTGGTCATTAGCAGTATCATTTTGTATCAGTGTTTCCTTGTATATATGTTACAAACCTTATTGCAGTTTTTTATAAGCAATTGTTGTCACACATATGTGAAAGTGAGGTATGTATTTTATTTTATTTATTTATTTTTAAATTTTTAAATTAACATATAATGTATTATTTGCCCCAGGGGTACAGGTCTGTGAGTCACCAGGTTTACAGACTTCACAGCACTCATCATAGCACATACCCTCCCCAATGTCCATAACCCCACCCCCCTCTCCCTACCACCCCTCCAACCCTCAGTTTGTTTTGTGAGATTTAGAGTCTCTTAGGGTTTGTCTTCCTCCCAATATTATCTTGTTTCATTCATTCTTCTCCTACCCCCAAATGAAATCTGTCACATATTTAGAACAGGTAGGAAACATACTGGTTTTATGTAAACCCAAATTTAGAATTTTTTTCAATTTATTTATTTTCAGAAAAACAGTATTCATTATTTTTTCACCGCACGCAGTGCTCCATGCAATCTGTGCCCTCAATAATACCCACCACCTGGTACCACAACCTCCCACACCCCTGCCACTAAGGGTAAATCGGTCTTCTTTATTTTTTAATTTTTTAAAGTAAACTCTATGGCCAACATGGAGCTCAAACTGATGACCCTGAAATCAAAAATTTCATGCTCTATAACTTGGTGTTTTTTAGAAATAGACTGGGGGGGGGGTGCAGGAGATAAAAGACAAAGGAAGAAGGGCCTAATGATGATGAATCATGTTATTATCAGATAATGTATTTCCCCATCATTTCTCTATTTTTCTGGGTTTTCATAACTGTAAATATACCATATGTGGTAATTTTATAAAGATGCCAAATTATAAATAATGTCTCCTAGCCTTGCTAAACCAACAAAGGACTTTTAATCCATCCCTGGTGCTAAAATATTACATATATTTCCATTTGTTTCTTTGGGGTCTCCTGAGGCACACAAGGGGGTAGTTCAAGGAGAGAAAGCAGTGAGGCATATTGGAGCCCAGCGACACCTGTACTCTGTGCAGAACACTTTTTGTGCACGCTTTTTGGTCAAACTCTGTTCTGTATGTGTGTGATTTATTGGTTCAAAGTTTCTGAATATGTTGCTGATTAACAGGAGCTAGACTTGAGATTAAGAGAGGCTGAAATGTCAAGCTGAGGCATGTTCCTGCACATAGAATGGCACATCTAAGGTCACTACTCAGCACATGTGTACAGATCCTTAGCTATGTGAATTATCATTTTTTCCATACTAGGCAACCAAAGGAAGTCCAGAAACAAATTAGATGTTGAGGCAAATGCCAGTTCAGTTGACAACCATAACCCTGGATGTGAAACTTCCTATATATCCCAGTTTTGTGCTTGTCGTTCAAGGACTTGATTAATAAGTAGTCTTACTTTTGAACTTCTACAATACATCTATCAAAATCAGTTTGATATATTAAACTTCCATGTGAGATTAAATTTTTAAAAAATCTCACCAATCAAAGCCTTAAAAGCTTTAAGGCTCACTGATTTAATGAAAATAGTGTCTGTTTTATTGTAATGATAATGATAATAATTATCATTTTTTACCGAGTATGATCTTACCTATGATCTCATTTGCTACAACAGCCCAGTATAATAAGTAGCATGGGAATTGTCATTTCTATTTTACCAATGAGAAAATTAGAGCTTGAAAAGGTAAAATGACTTACTCAGAGTCACAGGGCTATTGTAGCCCAAAGCCAGGATTTTGATTAATTAATTAATTAATTAATCCAGTCCTTGATTCCTCACTTAGTGAATTTTACTCGACCTGCCTTGCAGCTACACTGTCTAAATGTTCCTTGTTTTGAAGTCAGGGACTCTTTCCCCCATGTGGAGGGCCTCTGATGCCATGGTGCACAGGGAGGTGACTCTGTCTCTCAAAGAGGGAGCTTCTTGATGCTCCTTGGATTCTGCCCAGTGTGGTGAACTCTAGGAGGTGCCACACTGGACTTGAATGGTGATTTGAGCCCAAGATGAGAAGTTAATTAGACCCTCCTATATCTAATGAGTTTTCCCATAATTTATCACCAGTAGAGAGCACTATAAGATTAGAATTAATGGCAGACAATCCTTGAAGAAAGGATTGTTTATACCATCAATGTATTACAAAGGCAGAGTTAAAATGATTGATTCAGAGTTAAAATGATTGATTTTAAGCAAGAATGATCTGCCCTTATAATAGCAGATCATTTCCATCAGTTGAATCTTTGGAGAGCAGTCATTCAAAACTTGCATTTAAATATAATATCAATATTAAAAGAAGTAGGCATTGCTTGCTTGCTGAAGTGAAATGGAAGAGATTCAATTCTGAGTCAGAACCCAGGCTTGCCTGCTTTCTCCTTGAATATCTTGCTTCCAAACTGCTGCTGGAGTATTTGTAACATAGAGCTCCTTCCCTCTCCCAGCTCCTGTTGTTGCAAATGGGACTTCACACACACAGAATAAGATCTCACATCAGTTAGTCGAAAATATTACAGGGCTTCATTCTGATTGCTTTTATTTCTCTTGCTTGGCATTTGCGCCTGTAGGGTATTCTCAAAACATTTTTCTGGTTATAAATATAAAATCAAGATTCATTTCAGGAGTAGCCTTCAGTGTAGTCATTGTATTCACATAGTTAAAAGACATGCAGTAAATACAAATCAGTGCTCACAGTCGATGGACTGAAATATTGGCATTTAGTTGCAACCCGATTATGGCATTTTACTAGTCTAAACATTGAGATGTATCACACAATGACTTTTGTGCTGTGGAAAGCTTTAAAATGGATCTGCCTTAAAGATAGATGCATTTACACTTCATATGTTTTCCATCTTTTTTTTTTTTTTTTTTTTTTTTTACCAATTTGCCAGCTCCCCAAACTAGCGGTATTTAAACAAATTCTTCCCCCACAGCCATTTTGTTCTCTGATTTCACCCTGCCGTGAAGTCTCAATGTGAAGTTGGCGATAGCATGATTGATCATTTAGCTGACAGCATAATCATGAGCATGGGGCAGAAACTTAGCTTCATATCCAGTAAAAGGAGAAGCTGGAACACAGAGGTATTAAAGTATGAGTATTTCAGACGAAAACAGAAGTAACACGAGAGCTTTAATGTTTGAATAAATCTCCCCCCCACCCGATAAATGTGCTTTCCTTTTCAATTTTGTTTCAGTACCCGGGTTTTCTTATAAGTAGAATATTTATTGAAAAAGGCTCTCTCCCTTTACCCCTCCTTTATCACGGCAGTAAAAGAACGGCCCTCCCCCACTCCCTGTTGCAAAATGAGCCGAAAATACTCTCTCCTCTAAGTTCTTAGTGACTTGTGTGACTGAATAAGGAAGGGGCATGTCTGTAGTAATACTTCACGTTGGATGAGCCCCATTCAGGAAACAATTGCAACCAGGTTTCTGCTTATACAGGTGCCATAAGGTAGACTTCTGGTCATAGTGAGAGATTAGCTAGCCAACTAGGTGCACCGAAAGTGGGGGTAAGGGTTTTGCATTTTTAAAAGTGCAAGGAAGCTAACTACTGGCATGATAATTGGGTCCTCCAAATATAGGTTCTATTGTTTTATTTCCCTGGAGGGGCTCGATCTGTACTTACCTAGTATAGGGAACCACTGTGCCCATTGTTCCTCTTGAATACCAAGTCCATTAACAAAGGATTTTACAGCCTTCAATAGGGTTTTCAATTCGGGGTTGTTGTTTTTAATTTTGCATTTCACATAAGGATTGGCATTTTAAGGCCACTGTGAAAGTTAATTTACGGACAGTGATAGCATCTATGAAATACAGAATGCAGTTCTCTAGAAAATATTAGTATGAACGTACACATACCAGAAAATATATGATGAAAAGATTTCAAATTATTTAGGTTAAATATCCAGTGAGACAATGGATATGAATGCCCTTTATGTATTCTAGAATCCCACCATAGCAAGATAGTACTTTTCTAATAATGTTTCAAATCTTACATATTTTGAATCTATTCTTTGGGACTGACAATTTTATGTATACATGAATGTCTCTGAGGTGAAGGTGTGGGCTAATAAGCCAAAATTGCAAATACTGAGGCACTTCCACTCAGCCTGTGTGAAGAGAAGAAAAAAATCTACAAAGTGTCCCGAGGTTTTCTGTGGGTTACAGAGGTCTTGCTCTTTCTAGCCCTTTCCAATTCAGGTTTCTTCTTGTTTAGTTGTTCAACAATTGCTTCCCATTTTTGCCTTATATTTGACTTATTGTCTTGCTTTCATAATTGAGCTTCGCAATGATAAATTAAAAGTATGAACAGAGGAACTTATCAGAAGCTTCCATCACTGAGCTGAAGCTCTCAGATTTAGGGTTTCGTTCTTTTGTGTCTTTCATCTATTTTTTGCTCTCTGTGCAGGCCTGCCTTGTTGTGCAGAGAACTCGTGATTGCTATTTTTCTCATCATTTCCTTATTCAGGTTCCAGTAATGTGTGTGTGTGGGGGGTGCTTTAAGAATATTCTTTTTGGGGACACCTGGGTGGCTCAGTCGTTAAGCGTCTGCCTTTGGCTCAGGTCATGATCCTGGGGGCCTGGGATGGAGCCCCACATTGCTGCTTCTCCCTCTCCCACTCCTCCTGTTGTGTTCCCTCTCTTGCTGTGTGTCTCTCTGTCAAATAAATAAATACAATCTTAAAAAAAAAGAATATTCTTTTTGTGCTGTATGTTTCTTCTTAACATATACCTAAAAGTCATGAGCATCAGGTGTAATAGGATGGATTTGAGGTAGCTCAACTTTTTTCTTGTCTGGAAGATCTTGTATTTCACAATAATAAAAAAGTAGAAAATTTGGAGTCAGAACACAACATATGGGTCTCCAAATATCATGGGATCCTCCCTATACACTACATAGCACAGAGTTTGGCATTACCTACCTTGGACCAGGTCCAATGTGGTATACTACTGGCAGTGCTAGAAATATTGCTGAATCATGGACTCACCACTAACCAAGCAGTTCTCTGGCTCTGATCCCCCAAGGATGGTATGAGAGTGGAACTCCTATATATTACATTAGAAAGAAACACACAAACACACACACAAGTATGGAAATGTAGGGAATGATCTTGTCTACCCACCGTCCAATGGGGTTTAACACATTCCTCTGTTTAATCCTTCACACCTGTAGACTAATATTACATTTGTTTCAATGACTCTGTGACTCTTCATGTTCCCTCAAAACTGACTTCAGGAAGAATCTGTTACATCATTTTGCCATATCAGGCAGGACCACATTGTATATACTCAGTAAATTTTCACTGTAGTAATGAATGAATGCATCTCTTAGGATGAAAATGAAGATTTCCAAATTAGATTCATTTTGTTGGTCTTTCACCTTTGGTACCTCTCATTATATTTCTCCTTTCAAAGACTGATCTCAGGCAATATTGTTACTGTTTCTAATTTAAAAGCCTCTGTCTCCTATAATAATTGGGAAAATGTTTACCAAATGCCTGGAATGCTTCTTGACACTTGTTAGGCAGGCATTATTAGAATAAAAATTTGTTAAGCTCTTCCTTTCCAGCCAGGGCTGGGCACAATGACTCCCACAAAGAAGGGTGATGAGAAGAAGGGCTCTTCTGCCACCAGGGAGGTGGTGACCAGAGAAAACACCATCACCATTCACAAGCACATCATGGAGTGGGTTTCTAGAAGGCTGTTCCTCAGACACTCAGAGAGATCTGGAAATGTGGCACAGAGTAGATGGGAACTCCACATGTGTGCATTAGCACCAGGCTCAACAAAGCTGTGTGAACCAAAGGGATAAGGAACGTTCCCTACTGTATCCATGTGCGGCTGTCCAGAAAATGTAACGAGGATGAAGATTCACAAACAAGCTCTATGCATTGTTTCCATATGTACTTGTCACCACTTAAAAAATCTACAGGGGTGCCTGGGTGGCTCAGTGAATTAAGCCTCTGCCTTTGGCTCAGGCCATGATCAGGGTCCTGGGACAGAGCCCCAGAGCTGGGCTCCCAGCTCAGCAGGGAGTCTGCTTATCCCTCTTCCTTTACCCCTCCCCCTACTCATGCACACAGATGCTATCTCTCTCTCAAATAAATAAATCATATCTTTTAAAAAAATCTACAGACAGTTAATGTGGATGAGAACTAACCCCTGATTGTCAAATAAATGTTTAAAACTTAAAAAACAAAACAAAACAATAGTTTCAATTGCTTTAAATAAAAGGAAAAAAAAGGTATGGCATTTATGAGGTGTAATGCAAACAAATGAATTTAGAGATAGCGTTATACTATATAGGGGGAAAAGAAGCTGAAAGGGAAGAAAATCCAAGAAGAAGGAAGAAAAGAAAGAACTGTTTCAGTCTCCTATTGATTAAAATTCCATCTTGTTTTGGACAAAAATGTCATTCTTCAGACTTTTTTTGACATTTAAAAAACTGTGATAAAATGCATATAACAGAATTTACCATTTTAACCATTTTAAAGTGTACAATCCTGCAATATTTAGTACACTCACAATGTTGTACATCAGTCACCACTTTCTAGTTCCAGATTACTTTTATTACCCCAAAGGAAACCCCATACCCATTAAGAGTTACTCTCCACTTTCCTCTCCTCTAAATCCTCTGAAGATTTGCTTATTGTGGATCTGTGATATAAATAGAATCATACAATATGTGGCATTTAGCTCCTGATTTATTTCATGTAGCATAAAATTTTTGAGATTAACACATGGAGCATGTGTCAGTACTCAGCACTTCATTCCTTCTTATGGCTGAAGAATGTTCCATTGTGTGGATAGCCCACATTTTGTTTATCCACTTGTCTATTGATAGACACTTAGGTTATTGTGAATACTGCTGCTGTGAACATTTGTGTATAAGTTTTAATGTGAATGCCTGTTTTCAATTCTCTTAAACATATACACAGGTGTGGTAATTCTGTGAATAGCTTATTGAAACACCATCGTGTTTCTGCAGTGGCTGAGTCATTTTGCATTCCCACCAGTGGTATATGAAGATTCCACCTTCTCCACATCTTCACCCACATGTATTATTTTCCACTTTTCCAAATTGTAGCCATTCTAGTGGGTATAATTCTTTTTTACTCTAAATGTCCTCCCAAATTCCCACTCTGGAAGTCTGCAGTATTGTGCAGGGTACACATGAGGCATTCTGTACCACCAACACTATTTGGCCTTTGTGCCTCTATATCCCCATTCTGTAGCCTTTCTTTCTTTCTTTTTTTTTTTTTAAAGGTTGATTTTCCTTTTTTTTTTTTTTTAAAGATTTTATTTATTTATTTGACAGAGAGAGAGAGATCACAAGTAGGTGGAGAGTCAGGCAGAGAGAGAAAGAGAAGCAGGCTCCCGCTGAGCAAAGAGCCCGATGCGGGGCTCGATCCCAGGACACTGAGATCATGACCAGAGCCGAAGGAAGCGGCTTAATCCACTGAGCCACACAGGCGCCCCTTCTGTAGCCTTTTTTTTCAGGTGCTTAGTTTCTGCCTTGCTCTAGGTCTGACTTACATCAAGAGAATTTTACAGCATCTCAGTCCCAATGGGAGTGTTTAATTTAACTTAATTTAATTTTGGTTTTAAGATTTTATTTATTTATTTGACAGACTGGGAGGGTGAGAGAAAGCACAAGCAGGGAGAAGCAGAGGCAGAGGGAGAAGCAGGTTACCTGCCGAGCAGGGAGCCCAATGTGGGGCTTGGTCTCAAGACCCTGAGATTATGACCTGATCTGAACGCAGACACTTAACCAACTGAGACACCCAGGTGCCCCTGGGAGTTCTTAATTTTAATAGGCCAACTAGACTTCGGAAATTTCCGACATCATTTAGGAGGCACAGTTTTAGGAGACAGGGAGTAGACAGTAGGTTCTCTATGAGCAGCTATTAAACACAGTTTTCATGAGTTCATAGTCTGTTATCTGAATAAATGAGGGATACCTAGTGTGAATAAAGTTCTCATCAGAAAGCATGTCAAAAGGAAACTATTGGTCACCTGTCAGGTGCTAGCTCCTACCGTCAAAGAGTTGGGGTTTTTCTTTTTATGGATTTATTTATTTGAGAGAGAGAGAGAGAATGCATGCAGAGGGAGGAGCAGAGAGAGAGAGGGACAAGCAGACTCCATGCTGAGCACAGAGCCAGACAACACAGGGCTCCATCCCAGGATCCTGAGATCATGACCTGAGCCAAAATCAGGAGTCAGACCCTTAACTAACAGAGCCACCCAGGTGCCCCTCAAGGCGCTGTTTTCACAAGCAGTAGGTAGGGCTGATGTTATGGCATCTACATTATCTTCTGATTGGGCTGCCTCATGAGTTGTGGAGAACATGTGTCCAGTGGCTGGCCAGGTATACAAATGTAGTCTGTGCCCCTGAAAAAGGCAAAATGAACTTAGCAATACTTACTGTGAAGCTGTGACTCAAACATGAAGGCTTTGGCTCCCCATTTCTTACACCCTAGACCAGCTCTGTCCAATACAGTAGCCACATGTAGTTTTGGAGGATTTGAAATGTGGTTAGTGCAACAAGGAACTGGATTTGGAATTATAGTGAATGAAAAAAATTATTTCAATCATGCAATACAATGGTATCAACTGTTGTCACCATGTTATCTATTAGATCCTCAAACCTTATTCATCTTAGAGCTAAAAGTTTGTAACCTTTGACCAACCTTTCGCATTTTCCACACCACTCCCATAGCCTCTAGCAACCAATTCTCTACTCTGCTTCTATGACTTTGACTTTTTGTTTAGATTCAATATTTTTGTGATACCATGCGGTATTTTCTTTCTCTGTCTGACTTATTTCACTTAGCACAATGCCCTCAAGGTGCATCCATACTGTTGCAAATTGGAAGATTTCCTTTTTTCTCTTGGCTGAATAGTATTCCATTGTGTATATACACCACATCTTCTTCATCCATTCATCTATTAATGGACGCTTAAGTTATTTGCATGTCTTGGCTATTGTGAATAATGCTGCAATGAGTATGGGAATACAGAAACTTCTTTGAGATCCTGTTTTCATTTCTATTTAATTAGTTGTGATTAATTCATATTTTAAAACTGATATTCAATTCAGGTACTGGAAAGCTTTTAAGTGTATTTAGAACAATTTGGGTATGTGAAACTACTTTACCAACTGTAAATGTTATGAGATCTAAATTTAGATCAACTATTCCAAAGAACTTTTAACATCTGAATGGAGGTATATCGTAAGTGTAAAATATACAGCAGGTTTCAGAGACTTAGTATAAAAAAGAATGTAAATGTTCTCTTTAATTTTTTCTATAAATTATATTTGAAATGATAATATTTTGGATATACTGAGTTAAAGAAAAAACAATATTAAAATTATTTTCTCCTGTTTCTTTTTACTTAAAAGAAATGTGGTTACTGGACAATTTAAAATGACTTCTGTGACTCACGTCTTTCTACTGGATCATGCTGTTTTGGAAGAACACCAGGGTCATCTAACACTATATAATGCAAGTGTATTTAGTATAAAACTTCCTCTTTGGAATTCTACTTTATTCCACTGAAATTCCCAAGGATACCATCACCTTGCCAAGCTTCTCAATGCTGACTTCAAGCAAAATGGCCAAGAACTGAAGCTATATCTGGGACTTTCTCAGAGCCCTCTTTTTAAATGCATCCTTTCCTCTCAGACCTTGTCCGATGCTCTCAAATCATGTTCCTCAAGGCTATTTACTTGAGTGACAAAGCCATCCAATAGAGTAATTCACACTAAAATGATCTTAGTTCAATGTGTTATTCCTCTCAGGAATATCTGCATTTTAAAATTTATTGCCTGCAGGGAGTGACAGTTAGCTCAAAGGGATGGATTTAAGGGTGGCATTTTCCATACTGTGACCTCTAAACTCCAGTGATACTCTGCCAGCGGGACCTTCGTGATCCAGTTTTCTAGTTACAAACAAAACAAACAAAAGCCCAGGACTCCCTCAAGATTCTCTTCCTTTACCCACCTTCTGAATAAGTAGCCATTGGCAGAAAAAAAGATCTTCCGCTTTAGATAAATTTGTCTGTTTCATACTGATGAATGGGGATATTTATGGCCATTCAGAGGCAAGATGTGAAAAATTATTATGCCTTTAATTTCTTCCTTTGTTCTAGAAATGATAATGATGAGCAATTTCCCTTTAATAAGACTACTGGCTCCTTTATGTTTGGTTGCCTAGAATTGAAAATACCAAATAGGTGTTCAATTTATTTAACTTTATTTTTTTGTGAGCATTCCATAAAATACATCCAATCTCAGTGGTAAACAACCTGTTAGCATGAAGAAACCAGGGGCAGGTTCTGGGTCCATTTTTTGCTCTTTCTAAGGGGACTTATGGCGTGAAGAACTGGACAGCTGTTAAAACTGTATAGCCTCTGGCATGTACTCTGTCTACATATTTTGTTAGGGACTATTCAATATGAGATCACAGATATGACAAAATGGATGTTGTTCTTCCCAGTGTAAGCAAAACCATGTAATTACATTTGTGATTTTTCTCTTAGTTCCTTAAAACTCTCTCTGTGGATGGAAGAGTGATCTGTTGCATTTTTCTCCAAAAGTTGACAGATAATGAAAGATTTCTGCTTCTTTTCTTTGGGCAGAAATGGAGGGACTCTTTGAACTGGAAAGGGAGGGACAACATTAGGACTTCTCAGTTATGTTGTACTTACCAAGAATAGAGGAAAGTGATTTTGGAGTACCCCCAAAAGCTTTTCTTTTACTGCCCCATTACCAATGGAGAACTTGAGACAGAATAGGGTTAAGCAGTTTCCCAGTGTTCCACAGTAAATTGGCAGTTGAATTGGGATTAGAATCTAGGTCTCCAAACCTTGGGGAGTTCTCCATTAGCTCAGATCATGTACGGCTCAGCAGTTTCTTTCACAAGATCCTCCTGACATGACACATGCCATCAGTCTTATTTTATAACAGATGTTTTGAGGGTAGAGCAGATGGTCTCTTCCCTTCACCCTCCCAGCCCTTGACTCCAGAGAGTCAGATCATGTCAGAAATGGCACTCACAGCCCTCTTTCCCCATAGGTCCACCTCCCCGTCTGCTCATCCTTTTCGTGTGCTCATCTTTCCTATGCTCAAGCAAACACTGTTTTACGGTTCCCTTTTCTTATTAGGCTATGTACTTTCCACCAAACACTTTTCTGTCACTCATGTTCTTTCTTTCCTGACTCCTCTTGAATGTTCAAAATCTAGTCAGTGGGAAGACCACTGGATTCTAAGACACTGGGTTCTACAACCCATCACGATCCTTGGTGTAATGGATGACCTGTGACAAGTTGCTTTCTACCTTTATATCACATATATTTTGGGCTAACTTTGGCCTCCCAGAAGTCTCCTATGGCTACCACTTGAGGACACTCTGTCATAGAGTACTTTGAAAGTCAGAGAAAAAGAACAAGGACCCACCTACAATTTCCTGATGCTCCATTGGCTTAATTTACATATGGCATAATCTCTACAGTATCACTTCTGTTCTTGAATATCATTTCTACATTATTCTTCTTAAATATCTTCAAATGACCTCCTGACATTCATTTTCTTTTTATCTAAACAGTGAAATTCATTTTGTGTCTTGAGGGAAACCACTAAGAGAAATAGAAGTGTGTGTTTGTACTTACACTTACTTGTATGTGGGTACCTACACAGACATGTATTCATGTACCTCTACCCATTTCAGGGCACTGTGTTTAATTATGGAAACATCGACTCTGGAGTCACAGCTGTTTTTAATGCCCAGGCTTGATGCTCACAAGCTGTGTGACTTTGGGAAGGTCATTTTATTTCTCAGCCCTGTATAGACACTCAGAACATTACTACTATTGTGGGGAAGCAATGGAAGAAATAAGCTGTGTTGGGAAACCATGAAAGCCAAGAGAGGAAAGAACTTTCGTCACTGGTGAGGCATCATCTCCTGGAGGGAACTATTTCCCATTCCCCATCCCCCTGCATCAGAGTGGGCATTCCTGAGTAGATTGAGCAACTAGGTTACATGTGAACTTGTTCCATTCTGGGAAATCCTGTAAGGGGAACTAGTCAGCATTACTTTCAATACTGTAGACAAACTATCTCATTTACATTTTACTTTTTATTTTATTTCTTTTTAAGTAGGGTCCACACCCAGCATGGAGCCCAATGTGGGGCCTGAACTCATGACTATGAGATTGAGACCTGGGCTGAGATCAAAAGTTGGATGCCCAACTGGCTGAGCCACCAAGGTGCCCCCCATTTACATTTTCATGCACGAAATGTTTGGAAATGATGGTCATTTGCTTGTGACCACAGCCATAGTCATTCAGTTTTTTTTTTTTAATTTTGCTGTGTTATAAACAAAACAACCTTATAATTAATCCCAGTGTACTTTCCTGTGTTGAGCCAAGTGGATATAATAAGAATGAGGATGTTGAATTATAAACTGAAAGACTCTCATTTTCCTGGTGAGTCTATCACAAAACCCTTCTGTGCCCCCTTTGTCTTCACATATTGCAATACTTTTATCTGCAGCCGGTAATGGGACTTGATTTCACTCTCTTCTGTCTTAACTTGGGATTCAGTTGCATTTTGCTCTTTGCTTATCTATTTTTGAGGAAGTGCAGAATGCAGATGGAGAACACTGATTCTCCTTGAATATAACCTTGAAGTTGGACCCTAGAGGGTCTTAGGAATTTTCCAATTATTTATTCCAGTGTTAACATGTTTTATGATCTCCCTGAGCTCTTCTCTGCTCACACTAACTCTGGTTAGGAGATTGGATTATGTGACCTCTCATTAAGCGAATACCATTGTCCTTGGTTTCTTAATTTGGCTGCTAGCCAATATCTGTCCCTTTCTACTTTTGGGTCTGAAGTGTGTCACCTTTAGGTCTGAAGCTGATTCTGGGATCATTGCAAGTAAGAAAGGTTCATTTAAAACAATGGAAGGGATCAATCATTTTTAAAGACTTCATCTTATTTGGTCATTGCTTCATTATCTTTTCAAAGTCTTTTTTAAAAACTCTGGGATAATGGCAGAGAAACCTTACCTGGAATATTGGCTTTCCTGACTGTACAGCCACCTTGAAGTATACTGATTTTTGTATAATCCCAGAACTAGAGGAAATTTCATGAGATCATTGAACCCAGCCTCTGCTTTTAAGTTCTCTTCCTAAATTCTCCATAATATATGATTGCTCACTATGGGTGGAAAATTCTATAAAAACATCTGATAGCCTATTCCAATATCTGGACAGGTATAGAGCTGAGACTCATAAGACCTTGCTGTGTCTCAATGGAAATTAAATGAGATTCTTGCTCTTCTAATTTATTTGAGTTAACAAAATACCAGGCAGTATTCTACTCACAGAGGCTCAGATGTGAGGGCTGTGACTTCTATCTCCAGAGTTGATTCAGCTGCATTAGCTGACGAGGAGGCTGTCCCCTTTCTTCCTCACTGATCTGGGCTCAGCCAAAGAGGACAACCTTCCCAGATACTTACAATGTATTGATAATTGGTAGTAACACTAAGCATCAGCCTGTGAGCTTGAGTTCACAAGTGTCTTATTATCCTTCATTAGAACAGAATATGCAAGGAGTTTGAGTTCTCATAAGCACCAGAAGGGCTGCATAATGACACTGTCTTGCCAGTGTTGACTCCTGTGGAATGCATTTTGTATACAGTTTTCTAATGATGCTCCAGGGACTTTCTACTTCATTAGATCCTTTGGCACCTTCTAATATATTTATTGACTTAGGACATGCCTCAATGCCCCAACTAAGAAGGGTTAGAATTGGTTTCCATGTGCTGGGGGGCTTGGTGGGCAATTTAATGCCCTGGAAGATTTTCATTCTGGTTGTTTGTTAATTTCTACAACTTAGAATTTTCTGTGCAAGAGTCACCATAGGGAGAAAACTTACTTATGTGAGCCTCACATATTGCAGAGGGTGAGGTGGGAATAAAATGGTGCCTATCTCAAACTTGGCCTTGGATCCTGACTTTGGTGCTCACCTACTTAGGATTCTTCTATATTTACTTTCTGCATCAGGTATCTTCCCACCTTAGGCTTTCATATCTGTTGTTTTCCTGTTGCCCTGTTTTTGAAACTTTTTCCTCTTAATACACAACAATCCCTGCATTTGCCCAGCTAGCTCCACAGTCCTGACTAAAACATCACCTTGTGATCTGGTTAGGGTGAAACAAGCTATACACAAAACTTAATGACTTCCCCTCCTCACTAAAATAGATTATTTACTGTCATAGCATTCTGAGCTTTTTATTAATAACACTATTTAACTTTATCACTATGGTAATTAGAATTTTAAGGTGGTCCTCATGATCTACCTCCTAGTGATCACATCTTTTTATAATCCTCTCTCCTTGAGCATGAGCAGAGTTTGTGACTTGCTTATAACCAGTAGAATATATAGCAAAATTGACAGGCTATACATGATCACATGTCTGTGATTGTATATCTAGTTTGTCTTCCTAGAATCTCTCCCTTGTTGGACTTAAGAACCAAAATACTGGGGTGCCTGGGTGGCTCAGTTAGGTGACTGCTTGCAGTTCAGGGCATGATCCTGGAGTTCCAGGATCAAGTCCTGCATGGGGGGGGGGCATCCCTGCTCAGCAGGGGGTCTACTTCTCCCTCTGACCCTCTCTCCTCTCATGTTCTCTCTCTCTCCCTCTCTCAAGTTCTCAAGTAAATAAATAAAATCTTAAAAAAAGAAAAAAAGAACCAAGATACCATTTGTCCTATGGCCAGCTACAAAGAAAACAATTCCTTCACCAACCTGAGGGACCTTGAAAGTGGATCCATCCCCAGTAGAGCTTTCAGGTGAGATCGCAGTCCTGGTCAGCACCTTGGTTACAATCTTGAGATCTTGAGCAAAGGACCCAGGTCAAGCTTTTCCTTGATTCCTGATGCAAAGAAAGTATGAGATAAGTGTGTGTTTTATGCCTTGAAGTTGGTGGTAATTTGCTACACAACACAGGTAACTAATAATACTACTAAATAATTATTTGCATAATTATAGTCAAATGTTTATTTCCTCACACTTTATAAGTTCTTTGCAGGCAGAACCATGTCTTTTTCTCATGTTGCTGTATCCTTTATGCATATTACAATGCCAAAGAGTTAACACTAAGTAAATATTGGTTAAATGAATATATTTATGAATAAATGAACAAATGAGTTTGAATGCCAAGGTTAGTTCTGGGCATCACACATGGAGACATATTTAGCCAATTTTAGGATCTTTGGAGAAAGCCAGAAGACAGATTTTGTTTGATATAAGGAAGAGTATGTGCATGGTGTTTGCAATGGGGTTGAAAATTATAGTTGCCCCTTTTGGGTTACTCTATGGGGGTGGTAGTGATTTCCATGTCATTTGAGGTCCTAATCAGAGAAGGACACCTACTTTTTAAGGATGTTTTAAAGGAAATAACTTAATTTAAATGACTTATTATTCAATTGGAAAAGAAGGACATATGGAAGGAAGATAAACATCAAAGGAGCCTATTGGCAGATATATATGTATTTTTTTAATAATGAAAGTGATTATGTCAGAACACTTTAGCTGAAAACAGAGTCATTAGTCATGTGCTTTTCCAGCCTCAGCAGAGAATTAATGTGAAATTTGAACACATTTCTTAGCTTCTTGAGTTTTTAATTTCTGCTACAAAATTATGCTTCTTGGTTTCTCATTGAAACCTCAGGGTGCCAAGTATTAACTAAAGTGAAATGGCAGTAACTGGCACACTCTGGGTTTACTCTATTACCAAAGATTTCACCAACAAAAATAAATCCTAGACCTTTATTCTCAGCCACTGTGGTGGGTTCTTCAGAGAGCTGGGATACCAGAGAGGGAATTGATGATGAAGTATTCTTTTCAGTTGGAAATAAGGGTTCTGCCTATTTCAGAATAATTTCTTGCCTTTTAACATTGGGTTAGTTAGTTACTGAGTTATGGAGTATCTTTTGACAACACCATGGCCTAGAACTCTCTTCACAGCGTGGTTACCGGTAGCCTGAACTTTTTCCCTACCTTATTCCTAGGAACTTTGACCCCAAAGGACTATCCTCATACTTCTCCAAAGAGAAACACATATTTCTTTCTATGCTGCTAGAACATTTTAAAGCTAAATAGTGTCATTTAAGATCACCTGTCTGGGAAACTATCCATTGTTGTAAGAGCTAAATCTTTCTGTGGGGTGGTAGGGAGCTGTGTCTGGAACCCTAAATGAATAGTCTTTGTTCAAAGCTTTATCCATATTAACTTCCTTTGGCTCTTACTCCAGTTTAGTCAATTTCATATTGTAGTCTTTGCTGGCTTTTGTATTTCTATCCCTGAAATCAAGCACTCCCCATACTATTTTAACTTAAATATGGTGGACTGCCTTAATATACCATGGGCTATTTTGAATGGAATAGGTTTCAATCCTACAGAAAGAAAAACAATTATTAATTGAGTATCAGTACTTAAACATAGGGATATTACTGCTAAAGGCAAATAGGAAGGTCTGTGTGAGCACTGCACAACAAAGAGGTGGGCCAAGATTAAGAAGGCAAGAGTGTAAGATAGATAATCCCCCTATTAGGTGAAGCATCATTATTCAATGATGAAACCTCAGTTTTTAGTATCGAAACACTGTTCTATCTCCAGCCTCTACTGCAGTACCTGGAACATAATAGGGGCTCAGTAAATATTCCAAGAAATAATGAATCAGTCTTTCTTTCTTTCTTTTTTTTTTTAAGATTTTATTTATTTGACACAGAGAGAGACCACAAGTAGGCAGAGAGGCAGGCAGAGAGAAGGGGAAGCAGGTTCCCCACTGAGCAGAGAGTCTGATGCGGGGCTCAATCCCAGGACCCCGAGATCATGACCTGAGCTGAAGGCAGAGGCTTTAACCCACTGAGCCACCCAGGCGCCCCTGAATCAGTCTCTCAATGTATTCATAGCCCTGGCGATGACTCTAACAGCCATCTTGCAAGTATTTTTGTTTGGTAGGATTCCTTCTACAGCAAGTGGTGACTGAAATATATTGATAATTGAATCTGTGACTAAGAGTGGCATGTAATAGGTACTCAATAAGTATTTTCTAGATGCAGCTTTTAATGAAGATCTTTTTTCTTTTTTTAAAGTAGGCTTCCACACCTGGTATGGAGCAGAATGTAGGGGTTGAACTCATGACTCTGTGATGAAGACCTTAGCTGAGATCAACAGTCAGACGCTTAACTGTGAGCCACCCAGGTACCCCTAATGAATATTCTTATTGCTGCTCTTCAAATTCTAGGATAACCACCCCCCCAATTTTCTCAGGGTGTTTTGTTTTGTTTTGTTTTTTTGCATAAGCCTTTGTGGAAAGACCAAATGGTCTTATACCCAAAGGGAGAAAATCTGAATGCATTTGGTATAGAGTATATTATGGATAGAATTGGTACTCCCACATCAATGATAAAATTAGAGTACACATGCAAACTATGCAGAATTAAAATTGAGTGTGGGCCAGGGCACCAGAGAGTTAAAAATAATGGTAGTGACCAAGAGAAAGGAAGTGAGTCGGCAAAGATTCTCTTTGTTGGGAAATATTGGTAGTATAAAAAGCATTTAATGAATAAAAATCTTATCCTTTAAGGTGCTTTTTATACATACCAGTGCCTACAGCATAGATGAACAGGCAATGACAATTGTCATTCACAGGAGATTTGAACTTGCATTTGCATTATGTCAGAGGCTTTGTAACAAGTAAGTAATTGCAAAAAGTCAGTGTTCATTGTTGTTAGAAGTTGTGTAGGAAATTAAACTTCCAACTGTAATGGTAATGTGGTAGGAAGTATAGTTTTGGATTATTTTGTGGTATCCATGCTGAAATGGCAATGGCCAGCTTCATTATCCTCATTCTTCTTACTGAAAAAAAATGACCACTGTTGACCTGGAGCAATTTTTCCTCAATGTGTGACTTTGTTGCAGTGTTGGAACATCTTGGGAGCCTATTAAATATGCAGATCCCACTAGAGAAAAGCAGATCAAAACCACAAAGAAATACCACCTCACACCCATTAGGATGGTTGTTATTAAAAAAAACTAGAAAATAATAAATGTTGGTGAAAATATGGAGAAATCAGAATCCTTGTGCACTGTTGGTGGGAATGAAAAACTGTGTAGCTGCTATAGAAAACAGTATGGAGGTTCCCCCCAAAATTAAAAATAAGACTACCATATGATCCAGCAATCTCACATCTGGGTATACAGTATTCAGAAGAACTGAAAACAAGATCTTGAAAAGATATTTGCACATCTTGTTTGTAGCAGCATTATTCACAATTTCGAGGAGGTGGAAGTAACCCAGGGGTCCATCAGTGGGTAAATGGATGGAAAAAAAAAATGTGAGATACACACATATACACACACACATAGTGGAATATTATTCAGCTTTAAAAATGAAAGACATTGTCACACATACACATGGATGGACCTTGAGGACATTATGCTAAGTGAAATAAGCCAGCTACAAAAACAGATACTGTATAATTGCATTTATGATGTATCTAAAGTGGTAAAATTTATACAGCAAATAGAATGGTAGCCAGGGGCTAGAAGGAGGGGCAAATGGGGGAGGGAGTTGTTCAGTGGATACAGTTTTGGAGATCTACTGCACAGCAATGTGAATATATTTAACATTACCAAACTGTGCACTGAAAGTAGTTAAGTAGGCAAATTATATGTTATGTGTGTTTCTTTTGAAACATAATTTTTTTTTTAAATGAGGATCCTGGAATCCCACTGCCAACCTGTTAAATCAAATTTATAAGGCAGAGGTCTGGGGATATATATACATTTGAAACAACCTCCCTGATGATTTCTAGACACACACCAATGTCTGAGAAGAGAGGAGGTTGGCTTTCCCAATTCACAGAGTTCTTTTTACCTCCATTTTCTCTTTAATACACCAACTCCATAGGTGGGTATTATTGTAATCACTATTTTGCCTATAAGGAAATTGAGACTCAGAGGAGCTAAGCAAATTGCCCCATGTCACAAAGCTAATAAGTGGTGGAGCCAAGGTTCAAGTCCAGGTTCAGATGGCATCACATTCTTTCTTTGTGTATCTTTTTTTTTTTTTTTAAGATTTTATTTATTTATTTATTTATTTATTTATTTTTTTTAAAGATTTTATTTATTTATTTGTCAGAGAGAGAGCGAGTGAGAGCGAGCACAGGCAGACAGAGTGGAAGGCAGAGGCAGAGGGAGAAGCAGGCTCCCTGCGGAGCAAGGAGCCTGATGTGGGACTCGATCCCAGGACGCTGGGATCATGACCTGAGCCGAAGGCAGCTGCTTAACCAACTGAGCCACCCAGGCGTCCCAAGATTTTATTTATTTATTTGAGAGAGAGACAGTGAGGGAGAGCATGAGAGGGGAGAAGGTCAGAGGGAGAAGCAGACTTGCCATGGAGCTGAGATCTTGATGCAAGACTTGATCCCAGGACTCTGGGATCAGGACTTGAGTGGAAGGCAGTTGCTTAACCAACTGAGCCACCCAGGCACCCTTCCTATGTGTATCTTAACTTACTTAATATCTTGACATGCGTGTTTCATCTCAGACATAAAAGTTAGACTCGATCTGCCTTTATGTGTCTGACAAAATCTTAAATATCTCATAGTGGTATTTATTTGATGTCCCCTGGTTATTCACACTAACATTTCTAGAGGATGTTCGTTCTTATTTATTACTATCTGATTGTCACCTGCTCTGATGCCCAGGTATTATTTGACTGTACCTGAGGATGCTCTCTATTTTTGCCATTCCATGTATATAACTTGTATGTTTTCCTATGTTGATTTGTTCACATGTATAATTTGTATGGTTCCCATGTAGATTCATCGGAGATCTCCTTTAACTTTGGAGTATAACTTTGAATTCTGTTGATATCTCTCACAGTTTGTTGGATTAATTAACGTCAGTCCAATTCTTTAGTGGCTGCTGAGTGAAATTCTACCAAACTGACTACTAAATAATGTTCAACTTCCTTCCCCTGGTATGTGGGTTCTCTTTACCCTCAAGACAGCTTTCCAGCCTTTTCTTTTCCACATGCCCAGCACCATGTTTAATTGGATCTGGAGTATTCATGATTTTATGAACATGCACTGGGTTTTCCTACCTTCCTGCTTTTGTTCCTGGCATTTCCAGTGTTGAGAATACCTCTTTCAGTCATATTTACCCATCTTTAAAAATTTGGCTAATTCTGTTTTCTCCTTAACTTTCTTTGCATATGAGCCTCATCCTATAGTTACCACTCATCCCATGTATTTTTTTTTGTATTTAATCTGTTCTATGTAAAACTGCTTTGTATTCTTGCAATTTACATGTGTGCCCAATTTCCTCTATTAGATGATAAGGACTTCAAGACACAGACCATGACCTTATAGTCCTTAGTTGAACATTACTTTTGAACCTACTATGAGTCACTTACTCTGATGGGAACCATACCTGCTGAGATAAAAGACAGTTCTTGCCCTGATGGAGTTCACAGCCTAAAAGAAGAGACAGAGAAGTAAACAATTTTATATCTCACACAAGTATAGCTCTTTGCATTCACCTTTAAAAATGCCATTCTGTACATATCTTTAAACTTTAGCAGAGTGGTCAGTAATCCAATTTTTTTGGTCATCCATTAAATGTTTTCATCAGATCAAAAACTACTAGCCAGAAATGACTTATAACTTCTGAGCTAAAATCAAATATAAGTGGAAGTTCACTCAACTGGTCTTGGATAATTTAATTCTTATTTCTAAACTCAGGTTTGACCCACCAATTTCTTTTCAATAGTCAATAAAACTTTGCAATGAGGAATAAACACAAGAGAATGATGGCTTCTTATGTGCCAATCCATGGCTGTGGATTTTGCGTTGACTTATTTAGGGCACTTTTCTTTGTAGCCCATGATTGTGCTCATCTGTAACTATGAAAAGCAAATCAATAATATATGGAATTGGTTTTGGGTGGGAGGAGGGTGGATTGGGGAAATAAGAAAAGATCATGCACAAATGCAGTGACTTCGTGAGAAAGAACTACAAACAGATAAATACAGGCTAATAAAGTCCTAGAGTGAAATTGAAATCATTCCTGCATTCACTTATTTTTTTTTTCTAGAATTTGTAGCAAAGCTTAACACAACCTTTCTTAGGCCTAAGAAAATTGTCCCCACAGACCATGCACTTAAGCTATGTCTGTCAGTTGAGGATTATCAGTGCATTTTAAATGATGGAAAGTTTATTGTAAACTAAAAATAACAAGAATCATGGAGTGATTGGGGGGCCATGTTATTGAAAATGATAGTAGGTAGTGTTCTTGGATATTGCCTTACTTTTTCTTTAAAAGACTGAAGCTGTTATTTGGGCTTGGCCCTCTGGAAGAGATGTTATCTCTATTACTGTGCATTTCTTCAGCACTCTGTGCTGTCAAAGGCTTTTCTTTGTTCACCTGCTGGATATATCAGATGTATTACTGAGATGTTTTAAGTCACAATTCATTGGTTTCTTTCTATTTTTGGCTTTTGATTAATTTAAAGGTGGAATTACTCATTGGGTATAAGATCACGACAGTATCTTTAATTAATGGAGTGCATTGGCAAACGGAAACACATCAGACACACAACTACATTTAATGATACTTTTCAGTTTGCTGAAACTCTCTTTTAGAGATTTTCCCAGGGAAACCAGTTCTATTTTTAGTCTTCATGTTTGTCAATTTGTATTTGACCCTTAGTATTTTTGTTTTAATTTATGAAGCCCCATGATATGAATGAATAAAGATGTTTTCTTATGTTTTTTAAACATGTACTTTAATATATACAAGTATCCATATGTACATGTGTGTGCACACACATAAATGCATCTTGGGCCACCTGGATGCTCATGCAATTGAGCCTTGGAGACTCGGTTTTGGCTCAGGTCGTGGTCTCAAGGTCATGGGATAGAGCCTAAAGCCAGACTCTGGGCTCAGCCTAGAGTCTGCTTGAGATTCTCTCTCTTCCTCACACCCCCACCAATAAATAAATGAATCTTTAAAAAAGAAACCTCCTGTTTGCTCTAGCTTTGCTGGTTGATTCAGATGCTAGGCATATACATACACTGGATTACTGGTATGAGAAAATAAGGGGAAGGGCATGAAAATAACAGGAAAAATGTGGCATTTCACTTCATGTAGGCCTTAGTTTATGTATTTAACCATTGATAAAATATTTATTGTACTGAGGGACCATCTGCAGGGCTCTCCTCTCCTTCTCCTGCCCCAATCCAAGTCACCATCCATCTTTGTCTGAACCATAGCAGTACTACTGCCCTCCTTGCTTCAACTCTTGCCCCCTACAATCCAAGCACTGTATAACAGTTGGAGATGCCTTTCACCCAGGTCAAAACCCTCAGGTGGGAAATCAGATAACAGCAAATTCTTCATCATGGCATATGAGACTCTATATGGTTTGACCCCTGCCTACCTCTCCACTTTATCTCAGCCCTCTCTCTCACCTGCTTGCTCTGCTTCAGCCTTAATGGCCTTCTTGCTGTTCTACAGAAACACCAAACTCTTTTTCCCTTGAAAGCTTAGCCCTGCTCTTTCTTCTTTGTGAAATACCCTGCCCCTGGATCTTCACACAGCTGATTCCTTTTTGTCATTCAGATTTCAGGTCAGATATCACCTCTTTGGAGATTTCTGTGGCCACCCAATTGGATGTGTCTCCCAGTCACTCTACCACATTGTCCTATCTTATTTTAATCATATGTTCTTGTTCATTCATATATGAAGCTATTTACTATATCCTTATCACTAGCATGTGGATTCTGTAAGAGAAGGCACC
Source organism: Mustela nigripes (assembly GCF_022355385.1). Taxonomy (NCBI): domain Eukaryota; kingdom Metazoa; phylum Chordata; class Mammalia; order Carnivora; family Mustelidae; genus Mustela; species Mustela nigripes. The sequence goes on along the minus strand of NC_081575.1, from coordinate 5,886,029 downwards.
TTGTCTGGCTGGTTCATTTCATTTTTTTTTTAAGATATTATTTATTTGACAAAGAGGGAGACAAGCAAGAGAGAGAACACAAGAAAGGAGAGTGGGAGAGAGAGAAACAGACCTCCTGCTAAGCAGGGAGCCAGATGCAGGGCTTAATCCCAGGACCCTGGGATCATGACTTGAGCTGAAGGCAGATGCTTAATGACTGAGCCACGTAGGCACCCTGTCTTGTTCATTTCTAAAAACCCAGCAACTAGAATGATGCCTGGCACTGAGTGGGACTCAATAAATTTCCATTTCTTAATATTTTACCTTTGAGTGATAGCTAGCGTGTACAAGGACTTAACATGTATTAAGTATACTTAACATATATTAACTCATTACTTCTGACAGTGGGATCATAAGATAAATGACACGATCTTTACCACATAGATAAGGTAACTAAGGTCCAAAGTTTAGAGGGATACACACATAAGAAAATGTGTACTAGTACTGGGCTCCAGGTGCACATGATGCTATTGCTGAATAACAAATTACCACAGATTTAGTGACTTTAAAAAGTTTTCATTTATTATCTCACAGTTTCTGTAGTTCAGATACACAGGCATAGCACTGCTAGCTTCTTTGCGTTGCCTATGGTCTTACAAGGTTATGTAGTTAAGATGTCAGCTGGGCTGCCCTCTCATCTGACAGCTCAGTTAGGGATGGACCCACTCCCAAGCTCTCTCTGATTGTTGGCAAAATTAATTTCTTATGGCTGTAGAATTTTGGGGAGCTTGTTTCTTCTATGCTGGCAATGGAGAGAGACAGATTCTCTGCTCCTTTGAGTCTCTGACTTCCAGGAGGTTCTAGACTGTATTTTCAAAGGCTAATCTGATTAGGTCAGGTTCACCCAAGCTTATCTCTCTTCTGATTAACTAAATGTCAACTCATTAGGGACCTTAGTTGCATCTGCAAAATCCCTTAACCTTTGCCATATGATGTAACTTAATCAAAGGTCTGATATCCTATCACCTTTGCCATATTCTGTTGCTTAGAAATAAGTTATAGGACTTACCCATACTCAAAAGAAAGAGATTTATGCATGGATCTGGGTCACTGAGGGTCATCTTAAAATTTTGCCTAGCACAAGGAGCAGAAGATCTATACTATTTGTACTCTAATATCTTTAGGGAAGAAGATTGGGAACAAGGACCTTTAGAATGCTAAGATATAACTGCCTAGGTAAAAAGGAGAAGGAATAACTCCCAAATGAACGAATGGTTTGAGAAGAGATTACCCGTACTGTTGTGCTTGAAAACACAACGCAAATTACAAGAAATAAATGGAGCATTGCATATGATTGAATATAAGAAGTTGACCCTTACTTATTTTGGATCGCAGTTTGATTTGCAGTTTTCTGCCCCTCCTGGCCATATCATTTTGTCATTCAGAATGGAGACACTCCACTTTAAAGATAAACTCATGTTGTCAGATGTGTGCCTTACTGAAGCAAAAAAAGGGCCTTCTATGGCAAGTGAGCAGATTTAACCAGGCAGCTGCAGTAAAGGCATGCTTTTGAAATGCCCTTTTGAATTTTCTGCTTTGAAGACTAGAAGGGATGAGCCATGTCTATAGAGAGTCCACATGTGTTCATTCACTGAACTTCTACAGAGCACCTACCAGGTGCCAGAGCCTAGGCACAGAGGCCCAGAGACTCACAGAAGAGTGCCTGTCTTGAGGAGCTTTCATTTTAGTGGAAGAAATAGACATGCTGGCTAAGTGGTACAGGGAAGGGTGTGAATGCTTCTGCTCCTGAGCTGAGGAGAGTTTTCCCAGAGGACAAGCCAGGTCATGAAAGAAGTGTACGTCCTCACTTCTCTGTCAGTGAGGATGGAACAGAAAAGTCATTGTAATGAAGGTGAACAGCACATATGAAGGGATGAAGCCCGGAAAGGGCATGGTGTTTGGGGTAGTGTGAGGCATTCAGAGGAGAGAGTGCAGGATGAGTACAGGGACAAGACCGGTGACAGAACTAGGTGGTATTTTGCACTGTGAGTGGCACTGGGGTTGTGCTAGGAGTGACCTCATTCAGACCTAGGCACCCCGATCAGACTCTGAGAAGATAGATTGCATTCTTTGCTTCTATAAGAGCTATCTGCCAGTGGAAGTGGCATGGTGCCACCAATGCCTGAGGGCCCCCTGTGAAGGTTGTGTCGTATCTGGAACTTTCTTCTATAAAGCTAACCAGTGGAAATCTATGAAACTCCTAATGGTGCTTTTGCTCTTCACATCATTTCAGCTGAAATTTCGTACGTGCTCAGTCCTAAATAACTGACATTGACAGTTTCACAAAATTGGGATATGTGGGAAATAAAAGATATGTTTTATTTGTCTTCATTTCTTACCAAGTGAAGGCCAACAGAAGTTGTCCATTTGAACTTTTAATACTAAATGTCTTTTAGCATGAATGTGTCTGCTTTCATATGAAAGTGAAATATATGAGATTGAGGGAAGAACCAGAAGAACACACAAGTCACTTGTGTGCCAGGCTGGGTGTTCAGAGTGTGCATTTCAAATGGCACTAAACCTGAAACCCAAGAGGCCAATGGCTTCGGTATATGTGTATATATTTACAGGGGAAAAGGATGGCAGCAAAGTTGAAAACAAACTCAAGCGACGCCTTGATGGCACAGTCTATTAAGCATCCAACTCTTGATTTCAGCTTAGATCGTGGTCTCAGGATTGTGGGTCCACCCCCTCGTCAGGCTCGACGTTCAGTGGGGAGTCTGCTTGAGATTCTCTCTGCCTCTGCCCCTCCCCGCACTCTCCTTCTGTCTCCCAGGGAAAAAAAAGCAAGAAAAACTCAAGAAACACAAGTCCATCACTTAAAGTGAAATTCCACGAAGATCACTTATCTTTTTCTTAAATAATGATTCATAATTGACAGATCATTTGAAAATCTTGAAGAAGGTCAGTATTTGGAACTAGCCAGATACTCCCACTTCTAGCTATTTTTGTTTGCAGATTTGGGTAAGTGCCCCTTACCTCGATTCTAAAATGGGAATAATTTTATTTTTCTCAAAGTATCACAAGACGAACTGTGTGAGCTAAAATATGTAAAGTGCCTAACATACTATCTTGAGTGAAACAGAGAAAAAGACAGCATAGGGAAGGGTGGGAGCAGTAAGCACTGGTTGAATCAGGCGTTCAGGGAGTGCTAGGTCCTGGGATAGGGACTGGATGCACAGTGCCAAATAAGGTGCTGTGATCTCCTCTGTGAGACCTTGAAGATCAGAATATTGGCTCTACCACTTGTCAGCTGTGTGACTTCAGAAAGCCATTTCATCTCTCTCAGCTTCAGTTTGCTCATCTGTAAAGTGGGTATAAGAAGACCTGCCTTGCAATATTCTGAGGAGGTTAAAGGAAACAATGTATGTAAAATACTAGGTTTATTGTGGGTACTCAGTAAATGATAGCAGTAGACCGTCATCACCTTCATCACCACCACCATCACCAACACCACCACCATCGTCAAAATCCCATTACTGCCATGAGAAATTTCAAGAAGTTGGGGCTAACTGAGGGTCTATGGATTTTTCAAGGCCTTCTCTGGTGTTTTAGCAATTGAATCCCCCCCACCGCCTCCCCACCTCCCTCCTTCCAGGTCTTCCCTCAGTCCATTTAGATTCAGGGGATAAACATGAACTTCATCATTGCAATAGCATGCAGCTGTGGCCCCTGCAGAAAGTCAATATGGAATCTATTCCAACCTCCTTAATGTACCAACAAGAGAACAAAGGGTAGTTAGTGCCAGTCAGGACCAAAACCTTGCTCTTTTGACTCCAAGTCAACCGCTCCTCCTACCTTCCCACTGCTGCCTTACTGAATGAAGGAACAATGTGACTGAGTTACTGCCAACTGAACATGATGCAAAGCAAATGATGTCCTAAATATATCTGAGCATGGACTGATAGCAAAAACGAGTGTTTGATTTATAAAGGGCCACATTGTCACTAAGATCATGATGGATCATGGCTCTGGTTTTATTGATCTTGTGTTGACGAACTTCAGGTGTTATTGCTTTCTGTCTGCCGTGTAGTTATTGGGGTCTATGACATCAACATAAGTCTGGTTTGTGATTAGCTACTTTAAATTTACTGCTGCCTGTTTTCCTTTGATCTTTGGTTGTAGAATAGCGTCATAGAAATGCACACAGGTCTTGAGCCCGTGATAACTCTCAACTCAGACCCATCGCTCTCATTTACCCACTGTGTGGGTGACTTGAGACATGTCACTTAACCTCTCTGAGCCTTGCATTCCTCATAAGTAAAATCAAGGTAATAAGTTTTTATACTGTAGGGTTCTTGGGAGGATTACATGGGTTAATCCATGTAATCAGTTTAGAATATTGCCTGGTACTTAGTATGTGCTCAGTAAATATTAGCTTGTGTTATTGCCTCCATATGTCTGTGACTTTATCAATCAGCAGTTGCTGCCATCTTAGTTTGATGCAAATATTGAGAAGTATAAGAGATTTAAAATTAATCACTATGGTGATAATGGTTTAATATCACCATACACTTAGATGACACTGTAACTTTCTAATCTTTCAATATGCTAACAAATATTGATTGAGTGCCTGTTCTGGGCCAGGCACAGTTTTCTAGCTATGAAAGAGGCAAGGTCAGTGTAATTTTCTCCCTCTGAAAAAGGAGAAGCCATGTGAATGGAGAGGTTAGTGAATTTGCTTCATGGCCTGCTGTTGTTAGCATTTCAGGGGGGCGGGCGGAGTTCAGATCTTCAAAGTCCAGGAGAAAAGCAGGGTTGAGGGAAGGGGCAGACAGGTGTCAGGAGCCCTGAGAGGAATGGGTACAAGATGTCCCAAGGACTTTTATAGATAGCCGGGCTGACCTGAGTGGGCTTCCCTTTCTGAGACCCCACAAGCACAGAGCTGACTTCCCACCCTGCACAGGTGCTTTGTTTTCTTTGAGATGCTTCTCTCAAAAGGGTTTCTGTTGTCTTGATGATAATAACATAGACTAACAGCATTATAAATCAGTGAGGTTTACTGTTACAGGTTAGTCAAGTGGAAGTGCTGGAACCCCACACAAATTTGATAGTGAGGATGCTTATAAATGAAATTAATTATGGGAGTGGAAGAGGCAGCAAAATGAAATAGGCTGTCCTGTGCATTTCAACATGGCCCTCTGGACTTCTGATCATTCCTGCCCCCTCCCTCCAAGGATGGGTTTGCACTGGTCTGGCCACATTTACTTCTTAGCTCCCGTTGTTACCAGCTCTCCATTTGCCAGATGGTTCAATGGGGTGAGGGGACAGCATGTGTCTGTGATATGTGACAGAGTGAAGTGAACTGACCCATGTGGGAATTGGACTGAGAGCTTTCATATAAAGCTTTCAGAATCTCATTTCTCATAAACTATAGAATTAAACAAAAGGTTATGTAAACAGATCCAACCAATTGACTTTGGAGTAAAAACCAGCATTCATTCTGATTTCTAATCCTCATCAGTCTTTTAGACAGATGCCTGGGGTTAGGGGTTCAGACAAGGACTTAGTTTGAAAATAACAAGGCCCTCACATGGACTCTGGGAGGACTTGAGTACCTATCAATTGCTGGCTAGTGAGAATATACTGTTGGCCCTGAGCAGGCAACTTAAAATGTCAAGAGGTTTGGGAGAAAAGGGCTGAATATCCCCTAAGTCAGGGTCTCCAAATCTGAAGATCCTCAATACGATTGATTTTGATCTCCAGCACCTCTGTGGAAGAAAATACTGGCTTTAAAGAGCTCCTTGGATTTCTTGAAGTATGAAATGCCTCTTCAGGTTGAAAGTTCTTTTCCATTGCTGTGCTTCAAATGTATGGAAATATAGGAATCAAAGTTAAACATGCTGTCACACGGAATGTTCAAGTTCCACATTTTGCTGCAGGGAAGGGATCTGGTACTTTTCTAGCCACACTCTTCCTCTTAGGGCTACCAAAGCAGTCAGTGCCATTTTTATGTTCTCGGGGGTGTCTTGCCCTCTTCCTCACTCTTGTTCCTGTCCTTGGCATCCGCCTCTCCTCCCCCTTGACTTGCAGGCATGGATACTGTAGTGGAAATTCATGTGTCCTTCCATTTCCGTAAAGGCTTTGCCCCCTTTCTTTCTCTCCATTGTCTCTGAATCTAGTCTGAATTTTAAAGTAAGGCTCCCACCTGCTTTCAATTGCAGAATGACCTTGGAATCTTTTGCTGAGGGAGTACCGCTCTCTTGCCTTCTAGCTAGTAATTAGTGTCAGATGATGTAAACCGCACAGGTTACAAATAGAGCTCGGAAAGGTGAGACATGCCTTTTGGTTGAAAATGTTCACATTATGGAATCATTGGAAAGCTTGAATGATGATCCCTTGCACATGTATATACATATAAATGTGTATATGGCATGTACACATGTATCTAGACACACATATACATACATATACAGATACATATATATATGTGTGTGTATATATATATATACACATATATATGTATATATATATAATTTCTAATAGGATATGGATGGGATGCAACTCCTCCTCATTCTTCCATTTGGAGCAGAGTTTCTTCACACTGCAGTATTCGTTTTGATAACCATGCGGAGACAGATGGCATTTTGTCCGCTTTCCAGAACAGAGGACTAGTTTGCCGAGCTACAGCTAGTATAATGAGAAGCCGTGTAAGTTGAAGCTGAGGTAAGACCAGAGCATCTGTCAGTCCTCGTGTGCCAGATTGGAGATGCTGCAGACAAACTAATATTTCAACAAAAAGTTGAAGCAAGTCTAGATTTGTGACCAAAATGATTGCATTTGATAACAATGCCATAGCAGATGTCCTAGAGTTCATGCTTGGTTTTTATTACTGCTCTGTGAGGGTTTTTGGAAGCGAGACCTACCGGCACAGCTTGTATAGAGCATGTTCGTTATAAAATTTTATTTTACAGAAAACAATGAGATGGAAAATTTGTAGCTAATTTGGTACTTTCCTACTCTATCATGTTTCTTTACTTATTATTTAGGGAAAGATGATATTCTTGTTTGATTTATGTTGGCACTTTCTAGCCTAATAAAAGAACATCCTGTTAATTTGAAACAGGGAATGAGAAACCAGTGTTAATGTTCATGATCTAATATCGAGTTTTTGGTATGGGCTACGGGAAGAAGCAACTCCATTTATTTTGCACCCTCTTTTTCATCGAGCCAGCCTTATGTTTTTTGCTACCTTAAAATAAATTTTAAGAAATTTAAAAACAAATCAGATTTACCCCCTAGAGTCTTCTGTCTACAGTTAGATTAATAGTTGATATTTCCTCAAAAAAGCAATTGTTTCAGATTCAGATGACTTAAGATCTTTACATATGATGAAAAATGTGTTTTTAAGTGTGCAGAATGCCTTTCTGACCTGAGTGCTATGTAAGGTGGTGTTAGCATGACTCAGTGTTAGAAAGTAACTCGCTCAGAACCCAGCTGCTGTGACGTGTGCATTATGTGAAGGAAAATTGCTCAGGGTTTCGGCAGAATGGGAAATAGTTATATCACCTGATTGCCTTATAACAGATTCCTTATTGGAAGAAGGCAATTATTTTCAAAGGTTGCTGAATGTTAATAAAAGGTTACATGTGGTAGGGAAAATGTTACAGCATCGAGTTTACAGATGGGAAGATAGTCCAATTACATACAAGAATATTTCTTATTCCAGGGGCTGTTAGGACCATTCTTGGGCCATACCTCTTAAGTGAACAGTACTCATGGACAAGTGTTTCTGTCTCCCAACAACTCACCAGCTCTTGGTAAACATGTGGTTTCGTTGCTGGCTCTCCTCTTTATTACTTCCCTTTGAGATCTTTGTTTGGATTGTTCTATTTCCTAGCAGATTGTGGTGTTGCAGTCTTAAGGTTATGGTGAAGGTGGTAGCATGGTTTTGATTCTCAGTTTGAATTGGAAATATTATGATATAGTGACACACTAGTGTGTAAAAAGGGATATGTGCATAATTAAATAAACATATCTAAGCTAAAAGAAGAAAAACAACCCATTCCAGTGTACTTTCATCTATCTAAACACAATCTTGCTGGGCTGTTGTCCTTATATTGCCTATTTTCTCAGAGCTCTTTCATTACACATTTTTTTTTTTTTTTACATTTAGAGAGGACTGAATTTTGTATCTTTTATTTATTTATTTTTTTATTAAGTAAGCCACCTTTATTTTTTTAATTTATTTTTTATTTTCAGCATAACAGTATTCATTGTTTTTTCACCACACCCAGTGCTCCATGCAATCCGTGCCCTCTCTAATACCCACCACCTGGTTCCCCCAACCTCCCAATCCCGCCCCTTCAACCCCCTCAGATTGTTTTTCAGAGTCCATAGTCTCTCATGGTTCACCTGTATCTTTTAAACCTTGAGTATATTATAAATAATTATGAGATATATGTAGTGTTATGAAAGGCATGTCCAAGATAGTAGGGTTCTGGAACTTTTAAACTATTTAAATTTGTTTTTTTTTAAATATTTAGATTGCACTGCAAAAAAGTTTAGTTTAGTTTTAACTGTCATACTGCAGAGAATTTCCTTCTGCTTCCCCTGGATCCAAGAAGGTCACTTGCTAGTGTAGAAACATTCAAAGGCCCAGATGAGAATCTCATCCTAGAGGAGAAGTGCCTTTGTATGGCATGCAAGGCCTTTCACAGCTGCCCCTACCATCTTAGTGGGCCCTGAGTCCTACCACCCCTCCCTACCCCACACCCACACATCACACAATGAACTCCAACTTTAAAACCCAAGTCATCTGAAGGTTTCTTCATGTTTCCTCACCTTGGTAGCCTCTGAGTAAATTTTCTTCTCCATTCCCCATGCTCTGTTGCCTCCTTTAGTTTCCCTATCAGACATGACATGTGTATTCTTGTAGCTCTCGGCCCGCAAGAACGACACGGAGACACGCGTGGAGGCAAACTTCTTTAATGGCTTCTTTTTATCTTCTTCCCCCTCTGCCGCAGCACAGCACACAGCTCCCGCCGCCCCGCTCGGGCGCCGCCGCCTCCAGGGCTGCGCGCCGCCCCTCGGTGCCCGCCGCCGCCGCCGCCATGGTCTGGGCTGTGGCCGGAGGGCCAGCGGGGCGCAGCGCGGCCTGGCTCCCAGCGAGCCCACCCCTCTACAAGTACATTCAAGCATATATACACCGGCAGCTTAGCCCGCCTAGCCAATCACCGCAGTGCTCATGCACCTCCCGCGTGAGTGGACCTAAATGAACAGCCAATCATATTCAGTCCCTTACGGCTCTTACAGTAGGCCTCCTGTACTGGCTCCCGACATCTCCCCCTTTTTTATTTATTTATAATGGCTGAGATCGTGCCTGTCTTAGGTTGCCAATCCTCAGCACACATGCTTACCTGTCATCGGGTACTCTCCCTGGTCGAAGAGCCCCTGTCTTAGGTTGCTATGGTGTAGGATCAGTCTTACCCGTCTTTGACTACCGATCTAGCATACTTAGCCATATCTGGGGGGAGGTACCAGCTTCAAGAGCCATCATGGCTTGAACCATGAGGTGTTATTGTTGTTGATTGCGACGGACACGGCCACACACCCAACGTAACATTAGTACGTTAGCTGTGATTAAGAGAACAGCCATGGCACCAAGTCCGGCCCACTGTTTGAGGAACGAAAGAGATTGCTGTAACATTTTTTTCCACTCACTAAACAGGTGCAATAGTTACTTTGGTAGAATATATGGATATAATTTGAGCTTGTAATTGCCTAGTTAAATTTTGAAATTGACCGTTCCAGGTACCATTAAGCATATTTCCTAATTGTCTAGAGAGGTTAGCTGCTAAGGATAAGTTGTTATGAGCTATAGGGGTGATACAAAGTCCGGCCATATTATGTATGCATCCTATCGACACAATTGACTCTAGGATATCAAGTTGTTCCTGTACAAGATCAACCCTTTTATTTACAAAAAGGATCCCAGCATGCAAATGTCCATTAATTTGTTCTTGCGTAGCCAATGCTTCAGCGACCATTCCTGTGACGTTGTTGAGCGCAGCTGCTGTCTGTACTGACGTTGTCAACGCTACCGCGGCAGCAGTAGCAGCGGCGGCAGATGCTGCAATAGCCACAATGATGGCTGCTGTTATCCCAAAATCTCTTTTATGCCGTAGCAACACAGGCAAGTTATCGGAGTTCACTTGCACTGGCATAGGGATGTATGTCGGTATCTTGGCTATTACTGCCGAGTCTCCCACCGTGGCGTTCCAACATTCTGATAGCTGACAATTCTGGGACTCACAAGAGAGACTAGATGACTTGTTAATAGTAGAAGCATTAAAAACTATGAAGAGAAAGGGAGCTCTAACACAGACGGGCATTGGTGAGTAACTTATGTGCTTAGCTGAGGTGCAATTGCAAGTAACATTTGTTTCAAATCGAGAGCCTACGTGATAGTTGTACATACAGTTACGCCATGTAGACCCATTAATAAAGTGAAGGCTTTCCAAGCCTGTACATGCCTGTGCAGCATTGCAGAGCAGCCACCTATCTAGAAGGTGAGCTGACACGCCTTGCGCTGGGTCTTGGTAGGTATAATTATAGCCAAAAAAGGTGGAGTTAGAGTAAGTGGGGATTTTAGGACTGAATGAGAATCCTGTTCCCACCCAAACTCCTGAGAGGCTACTATGGCAGCCACTCGTGCGGTGCAGCTCGCACAATAGCAGGCCTTGGTGCAGCAAGGTTTATACGGAGGAGGCCCCTCCTAAGGTGGCACTGTTGGGGCTGGGCGCGTGGGCACAGGATCTAAGTTATCTACCACTTACGTCTTTGTTTGTAACTGCGCCATAGCTCCTTCTTTCGCTTTTAATTTCAGCTGCGCCATAACTTCCCCCTGCATTTTGAACTGCGCCATAGCCTTCTTTAGCTTTTCCTCCTTTTTTGCAAGCTCCTTTTGCATCTTGCTCACATTTTGGCTTTTGGGAGATTTCCCTCCTCTGCTCCTTTCCAAAAGCCAGGGAGCCGTTTGTCCCACTTCTCTCAAAAACAAACAAGCTGTTTTATTTTTTAAAGGAGTACCAATTGCTTTAAGGATATCAGAAAGCGGCCCCAGCATTTTATATGTGGCCATCTCGTTTCCCATACCGGAAAGCTTTACTCTTGTCCTTATCCTAGGAACTTTGCAGCCATCTCGTTTCCCATCCCGGAAAGCTTTCTACACTCGTCCTCGACTTGAGGAACTTTCCCTGTCACTAGACAGAAATAGGTGCACTCTTTACCTGATCGTTGCCTAACTCCGCGCGTCTCTTCTGCACGAGTTCCCGGGTTTCGGCACCACTTGTCGCTCTCGGCCCGCAAGAACGACACGGAGACACGCGTGGAGGCAAACTTCTTTAATGGCTTCTTTTTATCTTCTTCCCCCTCTGGCGCAGCACAGCACGCAGCTCCCGCTGCCCCGCTCGGGCGCCGCCGCCTCCAGGGCAGCGCGCCGCCCCTCGGCGCCCGCCGCCGCCGCCAGGGTCCGGGCTGCGGCCCCCTCCGGCAGGCGGGGCGCCCCGGGGCCTGGCTCCCGGCGGGCCCGCCCCTCTACAAGTACATTCAAGCATATATACACCCGCAGCTTAGCCCGCCTAGCCAATCACCGCAGTGCTCATGCACCTCCCGCGTGAGTGGACCTAAATGAACAGCCAATCATATTCAGTCCCTTACAGCTCTTACAGTAGGCCTCCTGTACTGGCTCCCGACATATTCTTGTCCTGAAATTCTTGAATTTGCCAAATAGGTATCCTATAATAACTCATGTGAGCTATCCTGGAAACTCAGGGTGCAAATATGTATATTCTTCTCACTTTTTCCAATTAATTCCTCAGGCTCGCACCTGCTCATTAGCAGAAAACTTAGTATCTTCCTCTCCTTCTTCTTCTTCTTCTTCTTTGAGTGAGATGAAGGGAGACAGAGAGAGACATAGGTAGAGAATCTTTTTTTTTAAATTTTTATTTCTAAAATTAATTTATATAGGGGCACCTGGGTGGCTCAGTGGGTTAAAGCCTCTGCCCTGTGGCAAGCCTGCTTCCCCCCTCTTTCTGTCTGCTTCTCTATGTACTTGTGGTCTCTGTCTGTCAAATAAATAAATCTTCAAAAAATTAATTTATATATATTTTTTATTTTGTATTTTTTTATTATTTATGTTCAACTAGCTGGAATGTAAGTAGAGAGAGTATCTTAAACAGGCTGAAGCACCCAGCACTGAGGCACCCAGCACTGAGGCCTTATGTGGGGCTGGATCTCACAAACCTGAGATCATGATCTGAGCTGAAAACAAGTGTCAGACACTATTTTTTTTTTAGATTTTGTTTATTTATTTATTTGAGAGAGAGAGAGAGAGAGAGAGCGCGAGAAAGTGCAAGTGGGTCTGGGGGTAGGGAGAGGGAGAAGCAGACTCCGAGCTGGGTGGTGGGTGTGGAGCTTAACAAGGGGCTCCTCCCACAACCGTGAGATCATGACATGAGCTGAAATCAAGAGTCTGGTACTTAACTGACTGAGAAACCCAGGTGCCCCTGCAATATCTCCTTCTTGATACCCTTCTCCATCCCCTTCAAATGGCTAGGAACTCTAGGAGTTCCCACAATTCAGTGACGATGGGCCTCTGGTTTCTATACCTAAATAAAGGGGAAACTGAAATCCAAGTTCACCCTTACTATTGCCATAGAGGGATGCTTTTGAAAATTGGCAATGTTTAGGAAGCCTGGGTGGCTTAGTCAGTTAAGCATCAGCGTTTAGCTCAGTTCATGATCCCAGGGTCCAGGGATGGAGTACTGCATCAGGCTTCCTGCTCAGTGGAGAGTCTACTTCTCCCTCGCCGACTAGAATTGATAACACCAGTCTGCTCATGCTCTGTATAGTACTTTCTTTCTCTCAAATAAATAAAATCTTAAAAAAAGAAAAAAATTGGCATTATCCAAAGATTTCAAGATGATCTTTCCTGCATCTCTCACACTGGCAAAAAGAAAAACACATGTTTGATTTCCATGGGTCATCTCTCTATCCTAGAATTTCAAAAATAAGGGAATTATAGTGACAAAATATTTGTATTTAATAAAAAGGAGGACCTTACATTTGAATCTCTTTCCAAATATATTCCATGATATCAGCAGACCAGATCTAGTTGCCCCTTGGTAGAAATGAAAAAAAAGTATTGAAGCTCAGAAAAGTTAAGAGTTGACTAACATGTTTAGTCAGTTAATCATGGATTTGGGACTGGAGCCTGTTTTTGACTCTGTCTCCCCTTTAAGTTTCTGCTTTTACATTGTGGATCTCTTTTGTTTTAGTCTTCTAATTCCTGGCTCTGCCATTCCCTCAAGGGTTGGGCCCATACTAAAGCCTTTCTCTGCTTTGGGCTCCCTAAAATGTGCTCCCCATCTGGCCACTCCATTGAGATCCAACACTGACCACAGGGCCCAGGGTGGAAGCAGGGAGGGAAGAGTTTAGACCACTTTTAGACTAAAGTTCTTTCTCCTCTATGACTTTTCATGTTATTAGCAAATAAGCGCCATTTCTCTTTTTTCTACTTTTACTCTAATTGATTATCTTAATCTAAGATAGGAAAGTAAGTTGTTTTTCTGTTATAGCTGCCCATATGTGAGTGCACAACTGGGAACCATGATGATTCTTCTGTGTCCAGGTAGACAATTGCTATTGCTCAGGGACTCACCTTTAGAATGACTTTTGCCATTGTTCCACTTCTTAAGTAAAATATGCTAATTAAAAATAAGAAATCAAAGGACAATTTGTGAGAGAAGTTGCTTCTTGGTGGGAAGAGGGCAGACTGTACTCTTTCAGGGTGAACACACATGCACTGTTTCTTATGAGATAAGAGATCTCAAAGAGATGCCCGCTCCCCCATGTTGATTGCAGCATATTCATGAAAGCCAAGATATGGGAACAACTTTAGTGTCTATCAACAAATACATGGATAAAGATGATGTTGTGTGTGTGTGCGCACACACACACACACACAGCAATATCATTCAGCAATGAGAAAGAAAGAATATCCTGCTATTTGCACCAACAGGAATGGATCTTGAGGGCATTATGCTAAGTGAAATAAACTAGACAGAGAAAGACAAATACTGCATGGTATCCCTTAATGGTACAAACTTTTAACTGTAAATTGAATAAGGTCTGAGGATCTAATATGAAACATGGTGACTAGAATTGATAACACCATTGTATAACGAATTTGATAAGACAGTAGAACTTAAATGTTCTTACCCACTCCCAAAAGCGTGCAAGTTGATGGATGTCTTAATTTTAACTAGATTGGGGGAATCCCTTCACAGTGTATATTTATATCAAGTAACCATGATGTATACTTTAAATATCTTTTAATTTTATATGTTAATTATAACTCAATAAAGATGATATAAAACAATGATCCCAATGTTAAGATGCATCTTTTTTCAGGAGAGAGTTGAGGTAACCCAGGCTGTATATAAGTGAGAGGTCACAACCAGCCTTGCTTCATGTCACTCTCCCTCAAAATCCCTGTGTCTTAATACTGACTCATGGGCAGTATTAAAATAATTTTTATGACTTAGATCACCATTTTAGACTAAAATTCAGTTGACTCATTTGCATACTGTTGACTTTAGAGAGATTTTTGAATTTTTTTTTTGAACCCACCATAGCTTTTTTACCTTTTCACTATGTTAACTCCTCTCTTTTGTGGTATTTTTTTGTTGGTGTCCATTGAAACAAATTGGTCTGTTAGTTTTGGGGCAAAGATATTAAAAGTGTTTCCAACAATAACAAAATTATATTATACAAATCTGTAGATTTCTTTTTTTTAATATTCAAAATATTTATTCACCGCCTGACATAATAGCTGTAGAAAATTTTAATAATAAGATCAAGTTCTTTTTTTAAAATTTTTTCAATTTATTTATTTTCATAAAAACAGTATTCATTATTTTTTCACCACACCCAGTGCTCCATGCAATCCATGTCCTCTATAATACCCACCACCTGGTACCCCAACCCCCCACCCCCCCTGCCACTTCAAACCCCTCAGATTGTTTTTCAGAGTCCATAGTCTCTCGTGATTCACCTCCCCTTCCAATTTACCCCAACTCCCTTATCCTCTCTAACATCCCTTGTCCTCCATGCTTTTTGTTATGCTCCACAAATAAGGGAAACCATATGATAATTGACTCTCTCTGCTTGACTGATTTCACTCAGCATAATCTCTTCCAGTCCCATCCATGTTGCTACAAAAGTTGGGTATTCGTCCTTTCTGATAGGGGCATAATACTCCATAGTGTATATGGACCACATCTTCCTTATCCATTTGCCCGTTGAAGGGCATCTTGGTTCTTCCCACAGTTTGGCAACCGTGGCCATTGCTGCTGTAAACATTGGGGTACAGATGGCTCTTCTTTTCACGAAATCTGTAGATTTCTATTACAAATACCAAGTCACAGAAATCTGTACAATTTGTGGAAATCAGTGGAACACCATAGAGTGTAGACATATTTGGCATAAATGGTAGCACACTGTATGTTTAATTCTGTAATCTATTTTCATCATTCAAAGAACTGAAAGAAAAGATAAACTGGTTGCAGACATATATCCATGTCCCCACCCCCCAAATATCAGAGTGTTTTTTGTTGACTCATGGTAAATAAATAAACTTGTATCCTGTTGAGGCACACTTGGATTTTTTTTTTCCAGTTTTTCACCATTACGAACAGTGCTCCAATAACATTCTTATGAATACTGGGATTTTGTATTTTTTGATTGACTTCTTTGGGTTGACCTTTTTCAACTTTGCTAACGTGGTGAGTGAGTGATGATATCTCACTATAGTTCTTCTTGTTTAAATGATTACTGAAGTTGAAGATACTTTCATATGCTTGCCATTGTTTTGTTTTTCTTATTCTATAAGGTGCCCTTTGCCATGTGTTTTTGTTTTAATACTTTTTTCTTTTAAGGTTTTTGGTTTGCAAGAGCTCTCTGTATATTGGGATATGCTCCTTTATCTTGTCATATGTGGTTGAAAATACTTCCTCCAGTTTGTCATTTTTTTAAAACTTTGTTTGAGGTGTTTGTTGTTTTACTATTTGTAAGTTTTTATTTTCTAGTTTTTATATATTCAAATTTTCCAGACTTTTAAGTTATGGTTTCTGGGTTCTTATGTCATGTTAGGCATTTCTAGCCCTAATATTTTAGAAAAAACCCAATCAAGTTATCTTTTATAAACTATTGCTTTTTATTACTGTATCTTCAATCTATCAAAATTGAATTTGATATAAAGAATCAGGTAGAATTTCAACTAGTAAAGCAATTTTTTATTTCATCTGATACACGAAATTTAATGTTAGTTGGGGTAGTGGGGTTGTTTTTTTTAATCTTGATTTTTCTGCCAATTGCTATCTATTTGACCAAATACCATTTATTAAATAATAATTTATCTTTTCCTGAATGATTTATCATATAGGTATATATGGTAAAATTACCACATATAATGAGTTCTATTTCTAGACAATATTTAATGAAATACTCAGATTTACTTATTATGAAGAGTGTACTTTTGAAGCCAGTCATACTTAGGTGTTTAGATCATTTTGAAGAGAACTTACGTCCTCTGAGTGCCCACTATTGGAAGGTACTTCATTTCCGAATCTATCATTTATAACTGTATGACCTTTAGTTAAGTACCTAACTACTCCGATCTTCACCTGAGACATTTGGACCATATAAGGTAGGCCCTAAGGTTTTTGTGCATCTCAAAAGAAATAGTGTAAGGCTGTTCCTGCTTTGTACAATAGTGCAGAATCGTAAAAATGACCATGCAGGTTAAAGCTATGCGAAGTGGTCCCACTGATGGGAAAAATTACATTGTGTTTTGTGACCTTTATATTTTTTGTCAAAACGCTACAAACTCTTGGGGCACCTCGGTGGCTCATTCGGTGAAACCTCTGCTTTTGGCTAAGATCATGATCTCAAGGTCCTGGGATTGACCCCCACGTTGGGCTCCTAATCCATGGTGAGCCTGCTTCTCCCTCTCCCTCTGCTGCTCCCCTGCTTGTGCTCTCTCTCTCTTTCTCTCTGTCAAATGAAAAAATAAAATCTTTAAAAAAACACTAAAAACCTTTACTGTCAGTTACAAATGTACAGAGAGATGAAATAAAATTATTATTTATTTAGTACATTATAATTTAAAACACTAGAAACCTTGAAAACAAAAAGTTTTTTATATGTATCAGGAGTAGTTTAAACAGTGTTTGCCTTCTTGTTGTATAACTTAAGATATGGAGTGACCATCATTTTTATGCCTTGGTGAGTTGTCATACTCTTCCAGATTTGAATCAGTTTCCAATATTTTAACATTTATACTTTCAAAATTGTGAAATATCTCCAAGAATCCCTTTAATATGGAGATTTTTGCTGGTGTCACTTCCTTTGGGACCTCATCATCCTTTTCTCACAATTTTCTCACATTGCTTATTTATGTTGATTTGTTCACCTTCACTGGGGTTCTCTGGCTCCATACCTAGGATCTCTTGAATGGTGGCAGGGTCATCAGTCCCATGGTCAGTAATTTCTCCTCTAACTCCATTTGTGTTTGATTTGATTTTTACTTCAATTGTTAGCACTTTTTGTTTCTTTACTTCGTTGGACAATTTTCTCTTTCAATTATCCATTTTTTGGGCAAAATATCACAGGGGTTTTTCACTGGGACACAAGGAAGCAACGCAATGACACACTTTACTTAGTGTATTTGAACTGAAAAATAGATGCTCAGTGACCAGTCACAGACAGATTTTGAAAGAAGTGACATAATTGATCACTAATCCTGATGCACACCTGTTATATATATAGTAACTTATGGGCTGACAAGCTAACAGTGAAGCTTATACTCAATTAACTCTGATAACAAATTTGAACTGTGTTGCTGGGGGATTGTTCTTTAGGTAAACTATGATTTGTGCATATCAGAATTGTGTAAAGTGAGGACTGCCTGTAAATTATATACTACTATGTTTGGCACATAGTAGGTGCTTGTGAAAGATAAATCCCTTTTTCTCTTCTTTTTCCTTCAAATGGATCTAAATAGTGCTACACAAACTTTAGTGTTGATTGGGGTTAGTTACCAAGTTCATTATTTGAGGAAAGGAAATGATACTGGATTGTTTCATAAGACCAACTTTGCTTCCTACAAGTGAGTTTGGACAGAAATCTGTGAATATATGGCCTGCACCATGTCATCCAATTTCCATATTATGCATTATTGTTGTACCCTAAATATAGCCTTTTCCTTCAACTACCAATAATCTCCCACACTCCCTCTTATCTTTATGGTTTCCAACCCCAGGACATTAGTTATACTTTTCAAAGTGATTTTGGTTACCCAACCTGATAATTTTTGAATCGACTCAAACATTTATTCAGCTTCACTTTTACCATTTCCAGCCACTATTTCTAAATATGTGAGTTTTAAAATCAAGTATTTTTCCTTAAAAAAAATCAAATATTCCCAAGTCACATAGGTGTTGTTAACGGAACAATGTGTTTTCTCAGTGGGAAGAGACCTAGGTAGGTGAACCAAGTTGAAAGTTCATTCTAGGGACAATGTTTTAAAATATCACTTATAAGGATCCCAAACTTGAATTATTTTTAAAGATTTTATTTTTAAGTATCTCTATGCCCAGCGTGGGGCTCAAACTCACAACCCCGAGATCAAGAGTTGCATACTCTACTGACTGAGGCTGCCAGGAGCCCCTGGACTTGAATCATTTATTAGCTCTAGGTGACTGGAATGTTGAATTTATTGCGGAAACTTAAAATGTGTTGTTAACCTCCTTTTGCTTGCACCTTGGGACAGATATGCCAGTGTTGCAGTGCCATTTCTTCCCCTAGAACTCTTCATTTAGCATGGGAAATAACTCCGAAATACCCATTTTTGGTATGTCATTTATAGTTCATGGTTTATCTTCCACAGAAAGGTAGACCACCATTTTGTCATTCTTCAGTGAGATGCCAATTGCTGTTAAGTTAAACTTGCTAGAAACAATAGTAGTTCTCTGGCATGATGACTCTCATGGCCATCTGTTCGGGTGGCACTGTGCCCACCCATAGGATGGTATGCCAGTTTCAACAG
Source organism: Mustela nigripes (assembly GCF_022355385.1). Lineage (NCBI taxonomy): Eukaryota > Metazoa > Chordata > Mammalia > Carnivora > Mustelidae > Mustela > Mustela nigripes. Next base: position 5,866,879 of record NC_081575.1, on the reverse strand, counting down.
GGCACAGGTGCCAGCCAAACATGGGCTTAGAAGGCTAGCCTGCAAGAACTCAGCAAGGAGATCCTCCAAGTGGTTAGTGATGCCAAATTAGACCCACATGCTTCATTACAAGGGATCACATCTGTTGATGCTTGTGGGCATTATATTGTCAATTAAGGCTTTCTTTTTCTCTTTCTTTATTCATTACGATTCTGGACTGGAATACAGCAAATCAGGGGAAAAACTAGTCCTCAGCCAGAAAAACAATCAAGATTGCTCATGTCTTCCTCTAATGTCTGTCTTCTGCAGTCCCAAACTTTGTTCCGAATTCTGTGAAAACTAGAAGGTACATAACCTTAGCTTATGAAGCTCTCTGTTATTAAAGATAACATTTAGGAAACAACCAACCAACTTAATGTCTTATTATCAGGAAAATTTCAAGAATTTATCTGCTGGAACTAGAGAGTGTGATTCTAGTTAAATCTGTATCTTAGGTATTCTCTGTTATTTCTTTATTGAAGAAGAATTTTCAACCAAAATTAAACAGACCATAATACGTCATTCATTATCCAGTGTTCTCATTCAGGTCTGGGATGCAGTGCATGGTTTGATTCCAGAAGTGTTATTACATCTTTGTGTGTTTCAAACTCCATTCTAAGTTAGGTACATGAGGCATGAGGGAAATGCAGCTATCTATGTCATATACTAAGACAGAAAGAGTTTGAAACAAAGACTTTGGAGATTTAGGAGCAGAGGCAGTGTTGGGGTTGGGGTCTTTCCTGTCATATGATAGACACTGTGGTAAGTGGTAGGAGGTGAGAACTGTCTTTTAATTATGGGGTGGAATTTAAAAGGTCACGTCAGCCACTTTTCTCTCTCCCAAATGTTTGTGTACCCAGATTACAGATAAATTCTTGGAAAGTTAATAATATTATAGCTTGTCACATAAAAGAATTCACAGAAATTTGAAATATGCCCAACTTCTTGTTGTTGCTAGCTTGCATGACATATTTTTCTTCTCTCCCTACTTTCCTTTAGTCTCCCTACCATAAGCAGAAATCAGAATTTGCAGAAACAGCATGAAGGGCTGTGGATGGTGGGGGAAAGAGGACAAGAGTAGAATGGTAAGCACGCAGGCTCTGGAGTCATAGAAACCTGGGTTCGAATCCTGGCTCTACTAATTAATAATGCTCCTCTTAATGCTACTAACTGCTACTACCAGCTCTGTGTCATTGGGCAAGGCATTGAGATTCTCTGGTCCTCAGTTTTTTCATCTGTAAAACAAAGACAATATGTAAGGTACCTGGCATATGGTTGGCAGGATCTGAAGGATAGTTGTTAATATTAGGGTTGTTATTATTATTATTAGGGTATACTGTCAAGGAAGGGAAAAGGTGGCAAAGGATTGGCTTCATTATGTCAGCATAGGACCTGAGAGGGCCCAGTGGGCATTTCCTCAGAATTGTTTTGGAAAGCTGGGGTGGATTTCCTATCACGTTCTCCACGGTGGCTCTCCTAAATTCTCATCTTTCTCCCCTCACATCTAATCCCATCAGAGTGCCCCTCACCAGGAACATCTGTCTTTGTCTGCATAATTACACATTCTCTGTTTTGTGTTATGAGATATTCAACACACACAAATGAATATAAACGTATGTATGTCTATCGAATATTGTCAGACATTAAAAGTTGCCAACCTGGTGCTAGAAAACTGTCCCTTGTGGTGAGTCAACCTTTTGTTTCCCTTATTACTAATGGGCATGGGCATCTTGTGTTTATTGGCCATTCATGTTTATTATTCAGTGAAATGCCTGTTAAGTCTTTTGTTTGCTCTTCTACTGGCTTATTTGAAATGAGTCTCTTTATCTTTACTAACACCATTTGCCTTAAAGTTGATTTTATCTGATAGTAATGATCAATTCCAGCTTTCTTTGAGTTACTCTCAGCACAATGTAGCTTCTCCCTCTCTGTTACCCTATGTTTTAGATATGTCTGTTGTAACTAGATAGATTTTTAAAAATTCAGACAACAGTCTTTATCTTATAATTAGAGCATTTAGTTCATTGACACTTAATGTAATTAATAACATATTGAGTTCAAATTTACCTTTTTAAAATTTTTTTGGTATTATTATGTTCAGTTAGTCAACATATAGTACATCATTAGTTTTTGATGTAGTGTTCAAATCTACTGTTTTTACACTTTCGATTAGTCTTGCTGTTCTATTTAATTTTCCTTGCATTAATCAATGCCTTTTCAGAATGGGTGGTTGTATGTTCATTGTGTCTCCCAACTCTACTTGTTTAGAAGTCATATACCCTATATTTATTAGTCTGATTATAATATGCATATTTTATTTCTATTATTTTGGTTTATAATAGGCATGCTTAACTTATTAAAGCCTAATGGTAATGAATAACTTCACCCTTCTCCTGGAGAGTGCAAAGAACTTCAGACATTTTTACTCCATTTATTCCCCTCCCAACTTATATTACTATTAAAAATCTTATTTCTATCTTGTTTTCTAAGCCCATTAGATGTCATTACTACAGTTTTATACAGTCAGTGCTCATTCCATTTGCCTGTACATTTACTATTTCTTTTTTCTTTTTCTTTTTTTTACTATTTCTTTTTTTAATACTCCTTGCAGCTCAGACCTTCCATCTGTGATCACTATCCTTCTGCTCAAAGTATATCTTGTAGAATTTCCTTTAGCGAGGCTCTGCTGTGGTAAATTCTGTTTGGGTTTATTTTTAAATGTCTTTATTTCCCCTTCATTTTTGAAATATATTTTTTTCTGGGTATAGAACTTTTTTTTTTTTAGCACATTGATGTTCCACTCTTCTCTGGCTTCTATTGTTGGTATTTCTCCAGCTCCTTTAAAGGATTTCTTTTTGCCCTGTGATGTATCTGGGCATAGATTTCCATTTGTTTTTTTCCTACTTAGGAGTCATTGAGCTTCTGGAAATCTGTGGATTAGGGTTTTTAGTTTGTTCTGGAAAATTCTCAGCCATTCTGTTTTAAATGTTTCCTCTCCTCCATTGTCTCCAGTTTTTCCCTCTGGGAGTCCGAATAGACTTAGGCCTTTGTATACTGTAGTTTATATCTCTTAGCTTCTCTTTCGTATTTTCTCTGTGCTCTATTCTGAGTAGTTTCTTCAAATCTGCATTTTAGTTTGCCATTTCTGTCTTCAGCTATATTTGATCTGTTGCTGAAACCATGCATTAAGATTTAATATCATAGTTGTGTTTTTAATTTTCAAATCTTTGTGTTCATTGTTGATAGTCTTTTATTTTCTGCTCATTTTTGGCTTTGATCTTTCATTTTTTAACTTCCACATTATTATATATTCTATTTCTTATCAGTAATACCTATAATATTTAATGGTTTAACTGTTCTTTCTTGTTTCTTCCATGTCTTGTTCATGGTAACTTGTTTCCTTGTGTGTTTAGTGATTATTACTGTATACCTCAATTTGGGGTGAAGCTAATCTGTGGGGACTTTTGTAGATCTGGGTTGATGATCCTTTAATTATAGAGGATCCATATGCTTTTGCTGGTCAACAGGAGTACTGCTATATTAGAATAACTTCTAGGCTTCATGTTTCCCAGTCATGCTGGATGAATCAATTTAAACCTCAACCCCTTTTAAAAACAGAACTATGGAAACAAATTCTTGAGATGGGTGTGGTAGGAACTGCTACTGCTCTTACTATTATTATTAATTTCCATTCATAAGGTGGAGAAGAGAAGTTTCCTTGTGGGCTTGCTCTGATGGCTAACAGATATTGTTTCTGGCCTATCTTTCACTGATGATGTAGCACTTTCAAGAGGGCCAGATTTAAGTAAGGGTCTCAGGTACAAATTCTCCATTTGCCTAAACCCAGGGACTGAGACTTCATTTTTAGCTCCCAAAAATCTGGGTTACTGGTATGACTATTTTTATTCTTGATCCTTCCTTGCTTTTAAGTTTGCTTACAGTCTGCTGTGGTTTCAGCTTGCTCTTCCATCTCATTCACCCTTCTCTTACCCTCCCCCACCTCTCTCCTTTCCCTACCTCTCTGACTTCCCCCTCTCCTTTTCCTTCCACTTCTCCACCACCTTGGATTTCTCTTAGTTTCTTCTGAGCTTAACAATGCGTGTAAAAACATATTGTTATAATTCATCCAGCATTGAGGAGTTTTGAAGTAGGAGGGCTATTTACAATGTCCTAGTCACAATATTGCCTAAACAGAAATCTACCATTCTCTAAATTTCTAACTCTCAAACTATAGTGCCTTTCTTCTTGCAAGTCAGCACCTCTTCTTGTGTTCTTGATTTTATCTCTGCCTACCTTCTCCTAAACCTGTTTCTAGAATGTATCTCATAAGTCTATTTCACCTTCAATCTTTTTTGCTTTCTGTGTTCAAATACTCTTGGGTTTCCTCGCTCCCAAGAAAATCTTCCCACAGCCCTGGTACCTTTCATCCTACTATTATCTCTCATTTTTAACTAATTAATCAAATAAATATTATTATTAGAAACTTGCTATGTCCCAGGAACTCTGCTGGGGTTTAGGTGCTATCAAATATGACAGTGAAGGCCCCTTCCAGAACTGGAACTCAGGCTTGTCTCACTCTGAGGTTTAAAATCTTTCTTCTACAACTTACCTCATATTTTTCAGAGTGGTCAGGGATGTATTTTAATTAAAGGAGCAAAGATTTAATGGATATTTACTGTGTACCAGGTAATCTGCTAGGGATTGTGATTTGATAGGAAAGAAAAGTAAGAAAAGATTGTCTGAGAGGAATAGTTTTCCTCTGCCCTTCAAGATCCTTCTAGTTGGACTAAGAATCATATTGACACAAGACAGATTAATAGTAGGAAATCAAATTTAATAGTGTACATATGGGTAATCCAAACAAACATGAAATTCCAAAGACATTCAGGCAACTTGAGACTTACTGACATTCTGAGCTAAGGAGAGGGGCTGGGGTTTGATAATATAAAGGAGAGGAAGACCATCAGCAGGGCAGTGAGAGGAGATGATCAGAAGACAAAGGTTGCTCTATTATGCAGGTAAGTCCCTTAGGTCTTTTCCTGGTACTGGCAGATGGTTGAGGGGACGGTGAAGAGCTTTTTCTGAATGAGCTGGGTTTTCATTTCTTTTTTTTTTTTTAACTGTGTTATGTTAGTCATACAGTACATCATTAGTTTTTGATGTAGTGTTCCATGATTCATTGTTTACGTATAACACCCAGTGCTCTTTTAACTCAAAATAATCTTTTAACTCAAGGTCGCTCATCTTAGGGCATCCTGCCCTTGGCCCCTCCAAGATGAAACATGATCCTCACTCTCATGGAGCATGTGGTGAACAATTAAACAAAGAGGATGTTCAGGGTGATAGGAGAGGATATAAAAGAGGGGTATAATCTATTTGGGGGGTCAGAAAAGGCATCCCCAAAGAAATGACAAACTTACATCAACAGTGTCTTACCCTCTCTTTATGTTTATTCTTCCTCACCACTGGTTCACTTATCTTGTTGCTAAAATGCTATCTTGAGGATTACTAATGACCTCCAAACGACTAAATCCCATTGCCTTTTTCTACTCACACTTGAATGTGTCAGTAGCAGGCAGCACTCTTTGACACCAGTCAGGCCCCTTCCTTGAAGCCTTGAAATCCTTGGATTACTCTCTCACTTTACATACAGGTAGTTGCACAGTCCTATACCATAGGACTTCCTCTGCAACAAATTTCATATCCAGTATTTCTGTCCCAGGACACAGCCCAACTAGGACCTCATCATCTCTTGACTGAATTGTTGCAACACTCTCTGCTCAGTGTCTGTCCCTAGGTCCAGCTTTGCCAAAGGTGCTTCTTCAATCAGTGGTTGGCAGCCTTGGTTTTTCATTAGAATCACCTGAGGTGCTTTAGAAAATGTTAATACCCTAATATCACCCCCAGACTTCTGACTTAATGGGTATGGTGGGGGGTTTTGTGCATCAGGTTTTTTAAAATAGCTCTCTTGGTGATTCTAATATGCAGGCAAGATTGTGATCTATTGCTCTAATCTGGGGTTCTCACACTTTGGAGTGTATCAGAAACTCCTGGAGGGCTTATTCAAACACACTGCTGGGCTTTCCCCCCAGATTTTCCAATTCAGTGAGTATGCAGCTGGCCTGCATTTCTAATGAGCTCTCAGGTGATGCTGCTGCTGCTGCTGCTGGACCACGGACTACCGTTCAGATTCTATAGTCAAAATTTTCTTAAACAAGAAATCTCATGATATCACTCCTCTGCAAAAACCTTTAATGGCTCCCTTTGATCTATCAAAATCAGAACAAACCACTCATCATGGCCTTCAAAACCTTTCACTATCTGTTCCTAGATGCCTATCCTACTATGTTTCTTGTTATGTTTCTGCACCAAACAAATGGAACTATTGACTCTTCTTTAAACACATCCAGGTACTTGCTTGCCCTCATGTATTTGCTCCCATTTTTATCCTGGTTGATGCTCTTATTCTCATGTATTTACATGTTAAAATTCCATCTGTCCTTCAAGGTTTATCTCATATACTTTTCTCAGTGGTGTTTCCTTCCCTTATTCCCCAATTCCCAGTACATACACACTCATTCACTCACTCACTTGCTCATTCATTCAGTGTCACAAATTTCCCCTGAATCTTTGTACTATCCACAGGCTGTGCAGCATGTCCTGCCTCAAATTATACTTTATGTCTTAATGTGGAACCCTTCCCCAGCCTATGCAACTAAATTATACATGCCTTGAAGGCAAGGAATGCTTTGTGTTTCTCTTTTGATAGCCTATAGCCTTGCTACTCATAGTGAGACACAAGTTTCAGCAGCACTGCCATTACCTATGTTGTCATTGGGGATGTAAAATCTCAGATTCCAGCCCAGAACTATTGAATCAGAATCTGCATTTAAAGGATCTGCAGTGATTCATCTGCACATTAAAGCTTGAGAAGTATGTGTTAAATATTTTTTGACTTCCAGTACCTAGAATAGAACGTATGGCAAAATAGATCGATGCTTTTTCCCACCTGCCCCAGGGATGCTGCTCATCCAATTGCTTCCTGAATCTTCTTTGCAATAAACAATAGGATGCCTTAAGATTGAGTCAAAACACAGGCTGAAGTGCACTGAGTATCAGAAAGTAGGAGCCCTTGTCTGGAAGAATTTGTAATCCAACTCAGCAGACCAGACAGGCCAATAAGATAATCTGTGTTTGGGATGACTTCATAACCAGGTTACAAAGTGGACAAAGCCCCCATCACCTGTGGGAGCCACAGTGCAATAAGGATATCTCAATTCCCAAAGGTTTCTTTCTCTATTTTTGGAGTTTTGAGCACCTGTCCTGAAACTTTTGAATTTTTATTTATAATCCTAGGAAAGAGACATTGGTCTGATGGAATATTGTTTAGTACTGCTAGTCACCTCAGTGTCAGGGACTGCCATAAAGTTTCACACATCGAGTCAATGAATCAAGATTTCTGTCAGATATTTTCTAGAGTCATACTTGATGGAACAGTCTGTGTACATACTCTGTTCCTGGCTTCACTGGATGAAGTAAAATGGTCGCTTAATTAATAATTATTTTTAAAACATTTATTTGCTACTTCATTCTGTGAAGGATTTTAGGCACTTTACAACATAAATATATGGATTGTATGTGAGGAAACTAGAAATCAAAATTTTAAAAAAATTAACACTATCAAAGGAGTAATACTAATACATAGACAGAAAAACATATTCTCCAATGCATTTTGAATCCATCCAACCATTTCTCAAATCCACTGCTGTAGTATAGTCCAAACCAACATTCTCTCTGGCCTAGCTTCTTTCCCACCTCCATCATTGTCCCTCATTCTCATCCATCCTTCTCACAGCAGCTAAAGGATTCTTTAAAAATAGAAGCCTGTGGGGTGTGTGGGTGCTCAGTGGGTTAAGCCTCTGCCTTCAGCTCAGGTCATGATCCCAGGGTCCTGGGATTGAGCCCGCATTGAGCTCTCTGCTCAGCAGGGAGCCTGCTTCCCCCCACTCCCACCTGCCTCTCTGCCTACTTGTGATGTTTTTCTCTCTGTCAAATAAATAAATAAAGTCTTAAAAGAAGAGAACAGAAATAGAAGCCTGATCCTGTAAATCATGGCTTTCCCCCATCTGTCCTGCTTAACAGCCTCTATAAGTTTCCTATTGCACTTAGGATAAAAGTCAATGTCCTCAAATACAGCCCACTAGGAATTTTGTGGTCTGGTGCTGACAACCTGTAGTGGCCATTGTTGATTTTAAAGTACCCAGTACCCATTTGTACTTCCTAATTGCATGTTGGTTTCCTTGAAGGAAATCACCTCTTTCACCTCTTTCACATATGGTCTGGTAGAACCAGCAGTCAAGTGCCTTCCCCTCCTCTAGGTATTGGTCAAACATAGTTTCTTTTTTGCAAGCATATCTTAAAATCAGGAGCCAATAGATACTCTGAGAATGTGAGCTAGGGAACAAAGAGGTGAAAGTTGATTAAATTTGATTCGTTCAAGGGACAGCACACAGGCCTGTCTGTTCCAATTACAAGACTCTTCCAGGACTTCTTGTTCTGGAGCCCTTTGGAGTTTCCTGAATCCTCCCTATTTGGAAGTCTTTTCACCAACCCTGTTAGTCCCCAATATCCTTCCAAAAATTTCATTTTACTTATGTAAACCAGAGTTTTTCTTCTTTCACTCTCTCGCTTTCACCCTTCTTTACTCTGCTCCAGTTATATTGGCCTTCTGTCATTTTCTTAAAGAGCTTTTGCGTGCCTCAGGGTTCTTGCACATTCCATGTTACCTTTAGTCAAAATGCTCTTCCCCCATCCACTTTAGTCAATTCATACTCATCCTAGGTCAAGTGTCAGGTCAAGGTCATTTTCTCATCAATGACTGCCCTAATTTTCCTGAGTGGTTCAGATCTCTCTGTTGGAACTCTTTTGGAACAATGCCCCTCTTCTCCATAGCTCTTATACAGTTGGCATTTTATATTGAGTTTATGATTCTTTGTTGTCTTTCTTGGTTCTGGAATGTTATCTACAAGAGGGCAGGGATTGTGCCCATTTCGCTTACTGATGCACTCTTGGTACCTGGGTCAGTGCCTACTATATATGAGGCACTCAATAAACAACTACTAAATACGTTGCGTGGAAATTTAAGCCAAAATATGATACTTCTAGACAGTTCATATTTGTTACCAGTGTAGTCAGAGGAAAATACAGTCAGAGGCTCTTTAGTGGGGGAAATTGAAGACATAGTGAGATAGTTGTGTTTTGTGAACAAAGCAACCTCTTGGAAGTCATATTTCTTCCTTCCTTCATTTACTTGTTTCTCTCTCTACTCATCCATGTCCTTAACAAAACGTATTAAGTACCCAATTACTGGGGCTGCAAGGATGAATAACTGTGAACAAGTAAGTTTTGAATATTAGAAATGTGCTCTTTGTGATCAATATGGCCAGTTAGAATAGTGAAAAAAAAGTTAACTAGTCATTTGATAAGCAAACAACTACAATTTTATATACAAATTGCCGATCTTCTTCCATTGAGATACTGGCCTCATAGAGTCACTAAAATAAACTTCATTGGGTTTCTATATTTATTTTTACTTTTTACGTCATTCCCTTCACTGTTTTCCCAAATGTTGTGGCTTTTTACCACAGTATTAGAAGACACATATCCAGCTTTCATTGCCTAATATCCCCCAAGTATCTCCAATTAATTCATGGACCATTGTGATAGGTTTTTTTTATGCCATTTTCATGCTACAGAATGAAATTTCTGTTTCTTAAATAAGCACATAGCATTTTTGAGAGTAGAGATAAGTAGGGCATCAAATAAAATAACAACAAGATAAGGTACTGTACTCAAAAAAGATTGGAAATTGCTTGTTATCTTTTTAGAGTTAGCTTCCATCTGTGATATTCTCTCTCTCTCTTTCTCTCACACACACAAAAAAAAATCACAGTCTGACCCTGTCCATAAACAATGAATATGTTACTTTAAGTCCAATAATATTTCAGTTGAAAAAAAATAATAAGTGATCCTTTCTTTGTTGTTAATCACTTGCCCTACTTAATTCATTCATTATACTCTGAAGCTCTGAGATTAAGCCCCCAGGCTGGAGAGCTTCATATGAATCTTTTCTTTTTTATCTATTCCAAGTTAGATTAAGTCTAGGTCCTGTTTAATGAGGTGCCACTTGCTGGGTTTTCATGCAGAAAGAATTCCTCATCCACAGTGGTATGTATATACCAAATAAATTATCAGGGTTTTTTTTTTTTAATTTCTGACTAATGCTTCCTATAGGAAAGACTATCATTATGAGCTCCCTGGGATCTGGGCAGCTGGATTTCGTTGATTTGGATTTTTTTTTCTTTTCATCAAAGCCCTGTCTTGTTTTTCATTATATTTAGGGGGTATGAGATTATGAAGAGATTTCCAGACAGCATTAAGTGCCATGCCATGAACAGGGGGATGGGCTATGGGTGTCATAAATGAGTCAAGTTATAGGCCTCTTCATGTTCCTGTACATTTGTACTTTTTAAATTTAACCCTCTTAAAAATGAGCATGACTCCTTCATGTTTCTGCCCCAAATCCCATCCTGCGTATGTATGCACATTTGTGTTGGGGGTAGGAGTTGCCAATGTTTTTATGTTTTCATGCATGGTTCTACATGCAGAATCAATAACTGGTTATCCCCTTGAATGCTGCCTTGTGCTGAATACCCCAGATCCTGGCTAAAAATGGCATACAAGGGAGTGTTTGCAGTGTGGACTGCATTCTGCCAAAAACTAGGCTTATGAGGTTCTATCGCCCCAAATGAGAGTCATTGTACTGTCATAGAAGTGTTCATTGCTATTGCTGAGATAACAGTACTCCTTCCCCATAGGTCTGCTTGGCTAGACAGGGACTCAGTAGCCCTATAGCAGGCCAAGAGTAGTCAGGGATACAGGGAAAAGTATACAGACAGAATAGAGCAAAATTTTGGAGGTGGAGGGAGAAGATAGTGGAGGTTCCCATGGAAAACAATAGGACACTGGTAGTGTGAGCCCACCACCCCTGATGGCAGCATTCCTGACCTCCTCTAGATGATCTGGATCTTCAAGTCTGCCTATTTGGACAAATCAGCATGTTTGATAAAAACCTAGTAGTAATGAGGCCAGCATCTTGGGTGATGTTATCATATGGTCTACTTGGGGGTGTGTGGAGGAAAAATAGTTCTTATACACCCTTACTGCTACTATAACCAACTAAGAAAATCAAGACAAAGTGGAAAAGGCAGAATGTAGTCCACTACTAACAACTACAAATAAAACACAGCAGCAGATTCTGCATAATTAAAACCTATCCTCAATAAAATAAAATGTAAAAGAACAAATGGATTTTACCCTGTTTAATATTCTTTATTTTTTTAGCATTCTGTCCTAGTGATGACATTCTAGAGCTGTTTCCCAAACTTCTTCATGCTATAGAACAACTAGAAAGTGATGTCTCTTCTGCCTCCTTGGGTAACTAGAAGAGACTGTACATGATTGGAAGAGGTAGATCCAGGGGCTCTGGCTATCCCAGGTCTCACTCAACCATTATGAAGACTGTAGGGATCATTAACAGCCCTATAACCACTAGTTGCATGAGTTCTGATCTACAGCTTTTCAACAAAATGGGGTTCTATCACTTCATTTTGAAATCAATTTCAAAAGAATTATTCTGGCAATCATATTTTTCTGTTTAACCTCCTGGATAGTGTATGTATATGTGAATACATTTTTATTTTTCCCTTAAATCACTTTTCTTACAACCTTCTACTTCTAAGACCGAGTCATGAGGCCCATTGCCCCAAAGAAGAAGAGGGCAAAACCTGCCCAAGACAAAGAGGTTGTTGATCAGCTTTAAGTCTCAAAATTCACTATTTTGAGGCCATAGAAAGACCATTGTTTTGAAAGCCTGATTGTTGAGAAAGTGATTTCCTAAATCCCTTTAGCGCTCATTCAGCATATGACAAACTAGGCATAGTCGACTAGATCATGGATGTTTACTATATTCTTAAAATAGAAGTCAGGACCTGAGAAAAGAAGTACAAATCCTCTTTTTTCTGTTCCTGGTGGGTGGGAGAAAGAAGAGACGTGAAGGAGAGAGAGAAAGGAGTTCAGATGCTGGGGTCTTCATTTTCCTTTTCTTTGAGAATGTTAGATTAAGGAGGTTATTTAGAAGTTTCCAGCTGGGTGTAAAGGAGTCTGAAAACATTTGGAGGCAGAGGGATATGGTACTTTTGTCATAGCGTTGGGACATCTCAGACCTGTTGCAGAAGCCCTGCCTAAGTCCACGTCCAGCATGTTGCAGCACTAGAAAATGGAAGGCAGTACTTGAGGATCCTCATGGACTGCATAGGCTGGAAGATTCCTGTGTCCTAGTGATGGAAGGAGGAAGGCTGAGAATGCTAGAGTTAGAACACAATTGACTCTGTGAACGAGGACTCGCAGTCTGAAGGAAAATGGTTAAGACTATGGACCCTGGTGCTGGATGTGAGCTCGTTGCCCCAAAAGGTAAAATGGAACCCACTGTACCTTAAACATCACCAGTCCAAGGAGCAGAACAGAGGGCTCTGCTGTAGACACCAGTTAAGATGTAAGGGATACCATGTGGACCCATGGACACTTGCATGTCTACCATTACTACAACGGGTATGGTACCAGCTCCTGGTATTCACAACCTTGTGTAATACCTTCCACTTGACTGTGGGTAGGACCTGTAACCTGTAGGACCTGTAACCTGTTCCTCACCAATGAGATGGTAATGGGATGCCATTTCCATGATTATATGTCAAAAATGAAGGTATGTCACTCCTGTGATGTTTGTTACGTTCTGTCTTACTAGCAGACAATCTCTAGAATCTCTTGCTCTCTGTTGCTGAATTTGAAGAAACAAGCTGTCACTAATCCCACTGCCACAGAGAAATGAATTCTGCCAACAATATGAGTGATCTTGGAAGTGGATCCTTTCCAAATTAAGCCTCCAGATGAGAAATCAGCTTTGGTCAACACCTGAATTGTAGCCTATGTGATCTTGAGCAGAGGACCCAGTAGAGCTGTGCCCAGACATCTGACCCACAGAAACAGTGAAATAATGAATGTGCATTCTCTTAAGTCACTAAGACTGTGGTAATTTGTTACATAGCATAGAAAACAATTATACAGAAGGATACATAACTTTTGGGCCCCTTATACCTACACATCATCTTGAAGAGAAAGAGAGGTGGAAAGAATATGAAAGAGAGGGTGTTTAGAAAGAGAGGTTACCCATTAACATCAGAAGACTGGATTGGACTGAGTTTACTCAACTGCAAGAAGTTTTTTCCTAATATTTGGGAGTGTGAGGATGGTTAGGATCATGGGGAAGTTTTGATAAACTGTTGAGAAACCAGGTACCTTTTTATACATCTGAGTGTAGTGGGAGTAATCACACACACACACACACACACACACACACACACACACACACTTCAGTCACAGTATTAAGGAGTCTTTTAAGGGGTTGCAGTCCTTCTTGGATGCAGAGTGTTCATGTCTATGACACCTCCTTACTGAAACCTGGTATTAAGGAAGGATCAACCTGTGAACATCAAGGAGGATGAAGAAGGTTAAAGAGCCTGATAAGCATACTGTTTCTTTGAACACAGTTCACTAAAATGAATAAAGCCCGGTATGAATTGCTTTTGTTTGTGAGGTTTGGACTGCTCAGTATAATGAGCCCTCATCTGGGAAATTGTATCTTCATTTGTAAGAAATCTTAAGATATGGAGGGAGCATTAAAATGGTGCAGTTGATTAATTATACTTGGGTGGAGTTCAGATTTGTTCATGTCAATGTATCTGGGAAACAGTACCCAGTCACAGAGTTCAGGCATCTTTCAGACACCATGTGGCTCATGTTGACAGTGTGAAATGAAGGTTCTACCCTCTGACAGGGAAACTCGAATAGATCACGTGCAGAGTTCAGGAGACTGTTCACTCGGGCTTCCCTCAGTGGACTTGGATCTCTCCAAAAAGGGAGGTGCTGATGGAGTTTTGTTAGAGTCTGGCAAAATGAAGGTTGGCACAGTATTTGGTTTTCCTACCCAGCTCTGCCAGAGCCAGTCATTGCTGAAGAGCAAGTTCCCTGTCACTTTTCAACAGAGTAGTACACTCTTTGAGTGCCAGATTCTGTGCCTTCCTGATTCCTTGCTTAATGTGGGCAGGACCACTGCATTCCCATCCATCTGATACCTGAGGAAAGATTCATTTCCAGCTCCTAGCATGATGATCCCAGGATTCTAGTGAGCTCTAGGATGAGAAAATGTCTTTGGACAAGCATTGGCCGGCAGGAAACAAAAGGATATACCGTTGTCCTTTCAGAAATGGAACTGAGGATGAGGTAGAGGGATTCCATCATGGAGGATGAAGTTCTGGCAGAGGCCACACAAGCAGCTGGCAACTCCATGGGGTTGGCAAGCCATGGGTGCAGCCCAGGGCCTTCAGCACAACAGAGCAAGGAGGAGGATAAATTAAGCACCGGGTAGTGTTGGGAGGTACTCCCCCATTCCAGTTCATTTTCAGCAAAATTAAATAACCAACTGCTAATTTAATTTTTCTCACATATGTGCACACCACTAAGAAAAAAGAGCTGGAGCACAATACATATGTCCTGAGTTATGTTAATTTCCCCAAAAAGAGTGCTTTGAAAGAGAAAATAATCACTGTGGAGACCGTGTGATGGCATGAAAGAGTTTCCTTTAATAAATTTAAAACTACTATGGGTTCATTTATTTTTAAATGACAAGGTTGGAGTTAGCAAGGGTGAGCATGGAGAAATGGAAAGGGAAAGAAAGAATTACTTACGTCTATGTGTCCACATGTCTGTGTGTGTGTGTGTATGTGTGTGTTGTGTTTTCCAAGAGGAATAACAAATGGTTTGCCTCACTCTGCATCTGGGTACTATACTGGTGGCACCGTGCAGGAGGCCTGTTTCCCACTGACTTCTTTAGAGAAAAGAACAGTAACATTTCAGCTTCATAGTGGGTTGTTATCAAATATTTTGAACTGTAATCTTGTAATTACTATTAATGTTGCATTAAAAGATTATTTAATGAAGGAGATCATGCCGGGAACAAGCATTATAATGGCTCCAAGCAGCCTGCCTCCCACATACCTGGAAAAATTCCCCACTGCTGTGGAAAGCAAAGATGAGCCCTGCTTGTCAGTTCTAAACAATAGGCTTCACACTAGATCTGTTAAGACCTGTTGCTTTTGGCAAACACACACACACACAAACACACGTGCGCACGCACACACTCACACCTTGAAAACATTAGTAAAAACTGATACCTATGGCTCAAGACAAGTAAAACAGACGTTTCTAGCTTTAACTGCATATTTAATCTGAGATGGTGCAGCAAAGACTTCACACAGAAAAGCTCTATGGTATCTGTCTTCAAGTGTGTTTTATCTAGAAAAAGATTTTCTCTATCTCCCACCAGTTTCTGGATCATCTTCTTTCAGAGCCAGGTTTTCAGAGGCTTGTGTCTAATTCTGGAGTAAAAACCCATGTCCATGCAGAGAAATTGAGTGACAAATCAAGGAAAATCATGGATTGCAAACTATTTAGAGGTGTTTGTACATAAACTGGGTTCTGTATGGGGCAACATGGCACTTTAGGACACATATTAGATCACCATGTTCTGTAATCCTTTGGAAACCCCATCTGAGCATTCACCTGTGGATATTGGGAAACAGAATTCCTACAGAGCAAACCGGGAGTTTGGTTTCTATAAGCAAGCCCTCCGAATACCAAGAGCTTATCTGAAGTCACCAAGGAAAAGGACTGTGCTTCATCTACTTGTCACCGTGTACAACAGCTGAGCTTGATAGTGCTCACACATCTGTCTAGCATGGGGCTTTCCAACTTGGGCTCTATTGACATCTAGAGTCAGATGACTTTTTGTTGTGGGGCTGTCCTGTGCCTTGTAGGATATTTAGCAGTATCTCTGGCCAGTAGCACCCCTTATGCCCCATCATAACAATGAAATACATCTTCAGACATGGTCAAATATCCCCTGAGTAGGGTGCGTGGGTGAGCAAATTCATCCCCAGTTGATGAACTACCGCTCTAGTGTGATCCTCCAATCCTATGTGGCTGGTGCTATTATTGTCCCTATTTTACAGATGAGGCAGCTGAACCTGTGAGAGGTAGTGACTCGCCCAAGATCACACAGCACATGTGTGCTACAGTCCCTAGCTCCTTCCCATCTGCTGGCATCCCCAGGCCATTAAGTAATGAGAACAGTAGAGTGAGTGGGCCTGAGCATCAGCTTTGGTCCACCCAGGGTGTGGGTCTTTTCACATGTTGAGTCCTGAGTTTCTGTCCAGTGGAGGTGAGGGGGTTATAGCTTTAAAGGGAGAACACTAGAATGGTAGCCTCAGCACCTTCCCAGGATCCTTTGCTTCATATTTAGCAGTAGCCAACACCACCATCATCTTCATCATTGGAATGGAAGATATTTCAGATTTTGAGAATGAGTGCTTGTCTAGAGCTAGGGCTCCATGATCTCTGGAGTCAGGCATTCACCTACAGCCAAAGAGAAAGAAGAGGGGTGAAGCATTGGAAGTCTGGGTTCCAATCATGCGTGACTTTGGGCAAGGCCTTGCCCCTCTCTGGACCTCATTTGGACACGTGAGGAAGGGCAGGGTGAGACCTGATTATCTCAAAAGGCCATTTCAGTTTTACCCCTCTTCAGAGGGCTTAGCCAGTGTTAATTGTAACAGGTGTGACACAGGCCCATGGGATTCAGCATTACTGGCTTAATGGCTATGCAATGGGTGAATGACTTGGTGAAGGCTTATAGAGGGTCTCAAAGATACCTTCCTTCTGCAAACGTAAGAGGGCTTAGGCACAGTTTCATTCTAAGGGAAAATGCACGTAGAGGAAAATTCTCTGTCATTGCTTGTTTTTCTAGGTTTTAAAAACCACTGGTGTCAACCTGGGGAAATGTCACTGATTTGGCATCATAAAAAGAGTATAAAGACTTTTGCTTACAATGCTATGGTTTCTTATTAGGTTGCTGGGGAAAGAACAGCAGAGGATTCTTTATTATATATCCTCAGGTCAGAACTTTATTGCTTTTGGCTAAAGGCCAGTGCAAGACTTATAGAACAAAGGGTAGATACAATGTGATTTTTAAAAGAAATTATAAAGATCAAAATAGAACTAAGTTCAAGTGTATCTCTGAGTATAAAAGCTGGCAACATTTTGGCATTGTTTTCATAAAAGGGATCCCATCATCCTCTGCTGCATTAACGAGGGTCTACAATAGCTCATGCTTCGGTAATTTGGTAATTGAAGACTCCAATACAAATAGACACTCGACATATACACCTGCAAAATGTAGTAAGTGGTTAAAATTAGCCCTCAGACGTTTGGGTTATTTCCAGTAACAGCTGACTTTGTGCACAACTGTGGGCTTCACCCACACATACAGGTTTCTCCAGCTAGGAGATTCTGGTGGGTTCTGCCTTCAATCATGGAAGCAGCTGTGCTTTGTAAATAGAGTTTTGTAGAGCAGTGGTCCTTCACCTTGACTGCACATTTGAAGCACTTGGGGAGCTTTAGAAAACACTGTTGCCCGGGTCTCACTACCTGGAATTCTGACTTAACTGGTCTGGCATGTGTCCTGGGCATGGGGGACAGCAGTGGGGAGGTTGGTATTTTGAAGTCCTGCAGGTAATTCCAATGAGCACCTAAAATTAAGAACCACACTGTGATGTCCCCAGTTTTATTTTTGTTTTTCAACATTTCCTTAGCGATTCAGGGTCTCTTCTGATTCCATACAAATTTTAGGATTATTTGCTCCAGCTCTTTGAAGAATATCGGTGGAATTTTGATCAGAATGGCATTAAAAGTATAGATTGCTCTAGACAGTATAGACATTTTAACAATGTTTATTCTTCCGATCCAAGAGCATGGAATGGTCTTCCATCTTTTTGTGTCTTCTTCAATTTCCTTCATGAGTGTTCTGTAGTTCCTTGAATACAGATCCTTTACCTCTTTGGTTAGGTTTATTCCCAGGTATCTTATGGTTCTTGGTGCTATAGTCAATGGAATTGATTCTCTAATTTCCCTTTCTGTATTTTCATTGTTAGTGTATAAGAAAGCTACTGATTTCTGTACATTGACTTTGTGTCCTGCCATGTTACTGAATTGCTGTTTGAGTTCTAGTAGTTTGGGGGTGGAGTCTTTTGTGTTTTCCATATAAAGAATCATCTCATCTGTGAATAGAGAGAGTTTGACTTCTTCATTGCCAATTTGGATACCTTTTATTTCTCTTTGTTGTCTGATTGCTGTTGCTAGGACTTCTAATACTATGTTGAACAAAAGTGGTGAGAGTGGGCATCCTTGTTGTGTTCCTGATCTCATCAGGAAGGCTGTCAGCTTTTTCTTATCGAGGATGATATTTGCTGTGGTTTTTCATAGATTTGATGAAGTTCAGGAATGTTCCCTCTATCCCTATACTTTGAAGCATTTTAATCAGGAACGTATGCTGGATTTTGTCAAATGCTTTTTCTACATCAATTGAGAGGACCATGTGGTTCTTCTCCCTTCTCATATTAATTTGTTGTATTACATTGATTGATTTGCGAATGTTGAACCATCCTTGTAGCCCAGGGATGAATCCTACCTGGTCATGGTGGATAATCTTTTTAATGTGCTGTTGGATCCTGTTTGCTAGGATCTTGTTGAGAATCTTAGCATCCATATTCATCATTGATATTGGTCTGAAATTCTCCTTTTTGGTAGGGTCTTTGTTTGGTTTGGGGATCAGGGTAATGCAGGCTTTATAGAAAGAGTCTGGAAGTTTTCCTTCTGCTTCCATTTTTTGAAACAGCTTCAGGATAATAGGTGTTATTTCTTCTTTGAAAGTTTGGTAGAATTCCCCAGGGAATCCGTCAGGTCCTGGGCTCTTGTTTTTTGGGAGGTTTTTGATCATTGCTTCAATCTCGTTACTAGATATTGGTCTATTCAGGTTGTCGATTTCTTCCTGGTTCAATTTTGGGAGTTTATACTTTTCCAGGAATGCATCCATTCCGTCTAGGTTGCTTAGCTTATTGGCATATAACTGTTTATGATAACTTCTGATGATTGTTTCTACTTCCTTGGTGTTAGTTGTGATCTCTCCCTTTTCATTCATAATTTTATTAATTTGGGCTTTCTCTCTTTTCTTTTGGATTAGAAGATATTTTTAAATGACAGTACAGACAATATCCAGGGTCTATGAAGAACTCCTCAAACTCAACACACACAAAACAGATAATCATATCAAAAAATGGGCAGAAGATATGAACAGACACTTCTACAATGAAGACATACAAATGGCTATCAGACACATGAAAAAATGTTCATCATCAGGGAGATTCAAATTAAAACCACATTGAGATATCACCTTACACCAGTTAGAATGGCCAAAATTAGCAAGACAGGAAACAACATGTGTTGGAGGGGATGTGGAGAAAGGGAAACCCTCTTACACTGTTGGTGGGAATGCAAGTTGGTGCAGCCTTTTTGGAGAACAGTGTGGAGATTCCTCAAGAAATTAAAAATAGAGCTTCCCTATGACCCTGTCATTGCACTCCTGGGTATTGACCCCAACGATAAGGATGTAGTGAAAAGAAGGGCCATCTGTACCCCAATGTTTATAGCAGCAATGGCCACGGTCTCCAAACTGTGGAAAGAACCAAGATGCCCTTCAACGGACAAATGGATAAGGAAGATCTGGTCCATATACACTATGGAGTATTATGCCTCTATCAGAAAGGATGAATACCCAACTTTTGTAGCAACATGGACGGGACTGGAGGAGATTATGCTGAGTGAACTAAGTCAAGCAGAGAGAGTCAATTATCATATGGTATTACTTATTTGTGGAGCATAACAAATAGCATGGAGGACCTGGGGAGCTAGAGAGGAGAAGGGAGTTGGGGAAGTTGGAAGTGGAAGTGAATCATGAGAGACTATGGACTCTGAAATACAATCTGAGGGGTTTGAAGGGGCAGGGGGTGGGAGGTTGGGGGAACCAGGTGGTGGGTATTAGAGAGGGCACAGATTGCATGGAGCACTGGGTGCGGTGCAAAAATAATGAATACTGTTATGCTGAAAAAAAAAAACACACTGTGAAAACTTGTCTCTGAAAGGTAACTTTTCCCAAGTGATTCCTTTTCATTATCCATGACTACCTGGAAAACGATATGTGGAATGACAACAGATCTAGGCACATAATAAGTACTCAATCCATGTGCGTTCAGTCCCTCCAAAAGAGACAGCCCATCAAACAGAATATCTGATCAAAGATCTGTTCACATAGATTTTTTTTGCCTCCGCTTCCGACTTCCTCAACCCCAATTCCATACATCCAGCTGTCCAAGGAACACCGTCTTACATGTCCTGTGAGGATCTCATATACCATGTGCTTGAGCCTGAATTCATGATTATCCACCTCAAAACCCATTTTTCTTCCTCAGTTCTCTCTACTTACAGTGAGACACACCATCAGTCAAGAATCATCTAACTCCTCCCTTCCCCTCCCTCAACTCTGCCGTCATTCAGCCACAGCCTTTTTAAGTTGACTTCAAGAACGTCAATTTAATCTGTCTTCTCCTTCCTCTCCTCCTTTCTTCTTCATCATCCTCATTATTACTGCTTTAATATATGTACCTATCCTCCCCTATTGGCCACAACTTGTTGATCACAACTGTAGATGTTTATTAGAGTTATCTGGGTGAACTTTCAAAGTGTCTTGATGTCTGAGATCACCTTCACTGGCTTCAGAAGCTTTGGGATGGGTCAGCAGTCAGGTATGTTTTTAAAAACTTCTTGCTTTCTAATATGTGGCCAGGGTTGAGGATCTCTGAGTCTTATAAACTTCTCTTAGCAGCTCCCTTGACTCCAACAAGTCTATTCTGTTACTGTCTGACATAATCTTAAGACGTTCCCAGCTAGACCCTTCAATTTCTCCTCATGACTTTTATGGGAAAGTCCCAAATCTTTGGAAAGGTGTCCATGGTCCTTGGAGATTGGGTCCCAGCCAAATTTCATGTTCCCTTCCTCACCACTTCTATTTTGCACTCTGCCATATGGGTTCACATGCCTCTGAGTTTGCTCTAGCTGATTCCTCTCCTCAAGCACCTTTACCTTCTTCTCTGTCCAGCATTAATACATCAAGATTCATTTTCTGGATCCTCCAAAGCATATTGCTCACCTCTGTTTTAGCACGATCATATTGCAGACCAATTAAAAAATGTGTAAGTGTCTCTCCACCTTTTTCCACCCCAACCAGACTGTGATTTCTTTGGACAGAGCCCATGTCATATTCATCTTGTGTTCCTAATGCATAGGTAACTGTTCTGTGCATTGTAGAGATTCAATAAATTGATTCAGCTAATAGGCTAGTGTCCACCTTGACCCGTAAATCAAAAATACTAGAATTGACACAATACAAATTATTTATAAAATTTGTTCCTCCTATTGTAAGTCTGGGACCAATATAAATTTGATATCTACTTCTTGAGAGAAAATGGCAGGTTCTTCAGGTATTTTATTATGGTCTCATAAATATAGATTCTTTTTTTAAAGTTTTTATTTTTAAGTCATCTCTACACCCAATGTGAGGCTCGAACTTATAGCCTTGAGATCAAGAGCTGAGCTCTCTACTGACTGAGCCAGCCAGGTGCCCCATGAATATAGATTCTGATGTGAATCCAAGGTGACTTAATTGATGCTTCCAAGGTACAGGAGCGGTGGTGATGTTGGTAAATACAAGGGGTTTTAGGAGGTCCTTTTGCAATGTTTCCAGGTTTGCACTGTTTATTGTCCCAGCCCCATTCTTTTGTTCAGAAAGAATCTGAGTCACTTAATTGCACTACGGAAGAGTTTTAGAGTATGATTGGTTAAGTGGCTTCCTATGGTGTGGGAGAATTTCAGTCTGGCTCCAATGGCTATAGTGACTGTGGCCTTTAATGTCTTAGTGTGTCATTTCCCAGAAAGTGCTTAATTAAAATAAATACCAATACCTAGTATCAATCAAGAGACTGCTAATATAGAGTCAATCAAATTGCCAGTCTGCCCCTCTCCCAATCGTCATTTTTTTGGATAATTAATATTTAATAATGTTTCTTTAACAATCCTACCATTTGGAGATATATATATATATATATATATATATATATATATTCCTAAGTGAGTGTTTTTGGATATATTTACACTACACCTCATTTCACAAAGGACTTGAGGGAACTTCTAAGAGGATAAAAGTATACATTAAAATTCCAGATTTATAAATGTTACAAGCTTTATAAAACACTGGCAAATACAAGGATAGAGGTTTGAGGGCCAGTTGAGGGAGCAAAAGTTCTGGACAAGGCAGCTTTTGACAATTTGGTATTAGATTTTTAAAATTTATTTTTGTTTTTTCAGTGTTTCAAGATTCATTGTTTATGCACCATACCCAGTGCTCCATGCAGTATGTGCCCTTCTTAATACCCACCACCAGGATCACCCAACCCCCCACCCCTCTCTCTTCCAAAACCCTCAGTTTGTTTCTCAGAGTCCACAGTCTCTCATGATTAGATTATTAACCTGCGACATACCCTTCAGTCCATCATTTGCTCTACTTGGTATTTATCCAAAGGGTATAAAATACATATTTGAAGGGGTACATGCACCCCTATGATTATAGCAGCATTATCAACAATAGCCAAGCTATGGAGAGAGCCCAAATGTCCACTGACTGATCAATGGATAAAGAAGTGGTGCACACACGTACACACACAAACACACACACGGGAATATTACTCAGCCTTCAAAAAGAATGAAATCTTGCTATTTGCAATGATGTGGGTGGAACTAGAGGATATCAAGCTAAGCAAAATAAGTCAGAGAAAGACAAATTCCATATGATTTCAGTCATATGGAATTTCAGGAAAAAAAACCCAGATGGACATATGGGAAGGGAGAAAGAAAAAGGGAGAGAAAGAAATAAGCCATAAGAGGGTCTTTTAAAAAAAGATTTATTTATTTGAGCAGGAGGGAGAGATAGAGAGAGAGAAAGAGAGGAGCAAGGGGCAGAGGGAGAGGTAGAGATGGTCTTAAGCAGACTGTGCTAAGGATAGAGCCCCACCTGGAGCTTGATCTCATGACCCTGAGATCAGGACCTGAGCCAAAACCAGGAGTTGGATGCTCAACAGACTGTGCCACCCAGGCGCCCCAAGTCTTATGGAGGGAGGCAGGTGGGAGTTGAGCTAGATGGGTGATGGGCATTAAGGATAGCACTTGTTGTGATGAGCACTGATATAAGTGCTGAATTACTGAATTTTACTGCAATATTGTGCTGCATGTTAACTAAGTAAAATTTAAATTGAAAATAAGATCGTTAACCTGGATCTTATAGAATAAATGTATGTCACGCTATTTAATAAAATATTTATTAAGAAGGAAAAAGTTTCATGACTGTTTAGTCTCTATTTTATGGATTTACGTATTAAAATCTAAACAAGGGTGACACCTGGGTGGCTCAATCAGTTAAGTGACTGCCTTTGGCTCAGACCATGATCCCAAGGTCCTCAGATCGAGTACTGCATCAGGCGCCTTGCTCGGTGGGGAGCCTGCTTCTCCCTCTGCCTGTAGTTCTTCCTGCTCATACTTGCTCTCTTGCTCTCTCTCTCTCTCTCTCTCTCTGACAAATAAATAAATAAAATATTAAAAAAATAAAATCTTAACAAGGATCATTAGCAGTGCCCATTGGGGGTTTTCTTAGGGACCCATCCTCCAGCAATGAGTTGCAACACCAGGCTCCAGGACTACCTCACATTTTAAAAATGACAGAAAAATAGGAGGGAACCACAAAGTAGCAGAAGAAAAGGCCCCAGGAACAGCCACTACAGTAAATAAACTGAATAATAGAAGCAAGCCAAAAACATAAAGTTTATTACTTGCACACAACAGTGATTTAAAATTCGTATGGCGGTAATGAAATACCGTGTAATCTGATTTCAAGATTAAGTATGTCATTAAGGTGAAGGTTGAATAGAAACGGGACTAAGATATGCCCTTGCTTCACCCCTTGGTCAAAGAACTGGAAATTCTTACACCTTTATTGCATCAGGGGTGTTGGTGAGAACCTGCTGAAGCAGAACTAAGAGACGGCTGTCAATGATGGGGCAAGGCCACTGGGCCAGAGCTGGTTTCCTGTGACAGAACCAAAGACTGCAGAATAGCGTGTCATAGGGCTTCATATACTCTATTACAGAAAAAGATAGTTTGTTTTATTACATCTAAAATTCTATGTGCACTGAGAGGAAGTCATGCTAAACTAAATTTAATGCCTTAAACATCTATTTAAAAGAGTTTTGA
This sequence comes from Mustela nigripes, assembly GCF_022355385.1. NCBI lineage: Eukaryota > Metazoa > Chordata > Mammalia > Carnivora > Mustelidae > Mustela > Mustela nigripes. Next base: position 5,842,444 of record NC_081575.1, on the reverse strand, counting down.
AAGTCTTTTACTAGCCTCTTAGGTCAGGAACATATTATATATGTAGTACATTTGATTTTCTGCAGTGTTTGACATTTATTCATTCAACAACTATTTACCAAGTGACAAGTATTTGCTACCCTGTGGCAGGTAGTCTTTTAGGCACTGGTGACACAGTAGGGGACAAAACCGTTTTCAAAAAAGGAAAAATATCTGGTTTCTTGGAGCTGACATTCTAGTGGCAAAGAGGGAAAACTAATGGAGTATTTCTGCTGATGTTACATTCTAGGGGCTGGGGAGGCCAGGGGCGTCTGAGATAGGGTGGGGGATATTATGTCATCTAGGATGACAAGGGCAGGCCCCTTTAGTAAGATGACTGTAAGCAGAAACCTGAAGGAAGGAAGGAAGTCACATGCCTGTCTGAACAGAGGATCCCATGTAGAGGGAAGAGCAAGTGCAAAGGTGAGTGGATGGAGGGGATGACTGGAGCTGATGGAGCCCAGACAGTGCAGGGAGAGGAAGGCAGCGATGGGCAGAGGATGGGAACCGTGGGCAGGCAATGCTCAGGCATGGTAGGGACCTTGGGATTTACTGAAGTGGAGTGGACTTCCAGGGCCCATTATAGCATCTTGAAGATGGAGAAATGAATACTGGCTGAAAGTTAAGTTAAATGAACTCCTGAATAGTGGAGTCACTACATGCAAAATGAGGATTAGTGGATCAATGCAAACGTGGGTTTGACTGGGGCTAATAATCATGGATATATGGATAATCACTAATACTTTAATAGCACTTAGTGCAAGCCAAGCACAACTCCAATTGCTTCACATGTATCCACTTATTTAATTCTTATGGCAGATTTATGAGTAAGCACTGATTTTACAATCACTCCATCAAGGTCATAAGGCTGGCAGCATGGTTGCCTGGGTCCAGAGTCCCTCCTTGTAACCATCATCATATCACACTCTCAACATGGAACTCTGACACCTTCACCAAATTTTTAGATCAAACAACACTGGAGTAAAATGATAATGTGTTAGCTGACAGAAGCAGGGCTCCTATAAGAGGCATATTTACACTGTGTTCTGGAACACACATGTGCATGTGTGTGCACACACATATACTCATGTGCACACACACACACACACACACACACACACACAATCACCCAAATACAAGGTTTATTTAACAGTGTACCCTTGGTTTTACTATATGAGATATATTCTGATCTCTTCCTTTCTGATTTTATTTTTTTAAAGAGTACACATGCCCACGAAACTAATCTCACATCTCAGTAATGGGTCCAGCCCACAAGGTGAAAAACTGACCTAAAGCACCATCTAGTGAAGCATGATCTTCTCGAGACACAGGGCACCATCTGCTTTTGACCCACCAACACACATGTACACCTCCTGTCCACGCATTTCTGGGGGACTGCGCTCTTTCAGCAAGAAAATGGGCTGGGAGAAGAAGAGCATTTTGGCAGTTTGTGAAATTTTCCCCATGAGCAGAGGGACAATGACCCAGTTTTCTCATTAGGGGAGCTTGCCGTGGCCAAGCCAGTGAGAGAGGGGAGGCGAGTTCTGTGTCCATTTGTGTAGCATAGGCTGCTGGGCCATGTAATGTGTTGTCCAGTCTGGTGTCAATGACTTTGCCATTGTAGTTGGTAGAGATTCCCCTGTGAGTTTGGCAATAGACTTGCCATCAACCTAGTGTTTCACCCTTTCTTCAGTGTTTGACAGGAATTTCAAGAGAGGATTTGTCAAGAGCTGATAGTCTCAACTGTGATGTGGTAGGTGATTTGTGCAAAAATTCAGTATTTGTTGTTGAGTTTAGTAGTTTAATATTCCAATTTCTTCATTCCTTTCATTTCCTTCCTCCTTCCCTCTTCTTCCTTCCTTCCTTCCTTCCTTCCTTCCTTCCTTCCTTCCTTCCTTTTCTTTCTGGCATGGCAGACTGTCATTTGGGTCCCAATCATTAATTATTTTCCCGTTTTAACAGATAACTAGATTTTTGGTAATCATTAATTCATTTGAGGAGACAGTAAATTTAATATCCTGAAATAAAACACTAAAATATAAAAATGTCATAAGTTTGCATATTTAAACTGCCAAAAATATAACAACTTGGTAGATAGCTCAGTCTCCTACATCTCACCCCTCTTTGAACTACTCTCTTCTCTGTCTTCCATAATGGCATTTGGCTTTCACTCAGTACTAAAGCTCTTGTACAAAAATGCAAGTGTGAGTTCTGAACATATGTTCTAGTACTTGGCTACAAGGTGGCCACCGAATGAAAGTTATTCTTTCACATTATAATAACAAATGAAAATAAAAAACTAAATATTTCTTCTAAAACTCCAAGATTGTGAAGAATTTGTCATTTGATTTTGGAGAATCATGGAGTTACACAATTGATATGTTTCCAATGAAACATACTACTGTTTCTCTCAAGGGCAACAAAGTATTTCATGGCAAGGAATCTTAAGTTTCTCTCATGGTTATCCATGGTGGGCACCGCCAAAACAAACCAGGGTGTCATCTAATTCTTTCTCCTGTCTTCATGGACTCTTTGGAAGCAACTTTAATGGAGCAAAGGCAACATGGTTCAACAGGCACCATTCTAGTGTCCAAGCTGGATCTTGAGAGAGAATGTGAAGATGAAAAGGTGATGGTAGATTACAAGTCATTCAGCACAGTGTCTGGTGTGAAACCTTGTTTTAAGAGAACAGGCTGCCAAAGAAGGAAGGAAATAAATAAATAAATAAATAAGCAAGGAAGGAAAGGAAGAAAGAAAGGAAGGAAGGAAGGAAGAAAAAGAAAGAAGAAAGAAGGAAAGAAAGAAAGACAGACAGAAAGAAAAAAGCAAAGGCTGCAGAGTCACAGATGTGGATTTAATCTTGGCTCTGCATCCTAGACTGGTCTCTGCTATATTCTCATTAGCCTGAGACTCTTAAAATACTTCTAATTGGCACCAGTGTGGCTATAAACACAAAGCCCACATGGGAGCTGAAATTACAAGGCAGTGTCCAGCTATAGGTAGTCACCCAGATGTTTTCTAAAATGCTTATGGCTGGTATTAATTTTTTAGGTCTCTTGATTGAAATTAAAACCTTCCCTTTAAAACATTCTTCTGGTACTGCAGGGCGCTGAGACTATGACAGTGGATCTTAGGTTGCAGAGGATAAAGCCTGGACTGCAGGATGAAAGCTCGGACTAACTTGATCTCAGCACCTGAGTTTGGCACAGGTTGCCACTTTCTGACCCACTGGGCTGTCCGTGAGATGAATGAGCCACCTCTTGGGGTTGTGAGCTCCTCATCAATCCAAGTGTGGTCTGTTGGCAGGGTTTCAGAAGGGCTCAGTGCAAAGGAGAGGAATTTGGACTTACCTGACTTCTAATTTCCCTCCTGGGGGGAAGGGCTTGTGGAAACCCCTAATTGGACCCCACCACCTGCCCTAACAATGCCAGGTTGTGACTCCAGCAGTTACTGTACTCTTAAAAAGTTTTAGCAACTGGAGAATAGATAGAGCTGAAGAGACCTCATTACCCGACTAGGGCTTTAATTATGAGATAACTTTCTTTCCTTTTAAATTTGAGTAGGACATTATTTTTATGCAGTTGATTAAATAATAAACCTACCTTCTCACCCTTATTTGTGATTGCATTCATAAGCCATGAATAATTAGAAATAATATATGAAACAAAGGCCTTCTGGGCTTATCTCATGAAAAAAATAATTAAACCGTAATGAAATTTCTTAAGAATAGTCAGCCTCCCTACCCTCACCCCCAAAGATCACATACACATGCACACCACTATGTGTGATATTTCTCATAATCAGAAGAATTGGTGTAGGTCATTTGTTCCTTCTACACGAGATATTGTTCTGGGCATTGTGGGTGATTGTGTTTATACCTGTTAGATACCCTGATGTTTTGTGTTGAGCAAGTGGGCAAATCTCAGACCTCTTCACTGAGGTTGCATAGAAGAAAAAGACCAGGCTTGGGGGTAGAGGGAAATAGGGGGAATACTGGAGCTGCCATTCCTCAGCTGTCCCAAGACTTTAGGCAAATTGCTTTAACCCCTCCAAGTCCTCACACTAATACTGTCTTTGCAGGGCCGTGGCCATGATCACCAGGATAACACCTGTTAAGTACCCAGTACAGTGCTTGGCTCATTTTGGGGCTCCACACAGGGCACAACCCTCACTGCTATGCTGACAATATGATTTATAAACTCCTGACTTGAAGGCGCCTCATACATATACATGAGTCGTGGGTACTACTGAATGGTAGCTGACCCCCAAGTGACAGCTGTTCTTTGTTTGCTGATTGAGAACACCTGAGAAGGGCTCCGTCTAAAGGCATGCCTTTTTTGGTAACAGAAATGGATAATGAACAAATCCCAGTATCTGGGATTTTGTGCCACCACCCAAATCCTTCTAGTTCCTACTGTTGTGGAGGGCATTAAATGATGCTAATGATGACGTCAGCAGCAATAACCGTGGACATGGCATTCCTTCCCCCGACCCCACCCCAGCTTTGAGCTATACTTGCCATACATCACCGTGTGAGTTTTAGGAATACAGATAAAGGTTGGACTTTCATTGAGAAGCAATTAACACAATAAGTTAACATTCATCATCTCATGTAAATCAATACAGTGAAATTTAAAAATAAAAGAAAAAAGTGTCTCCTTGTGATGAGAACTCTTAGGATGTACTCTCCTAATTTTTTTTTTTTTATCACACATCAGTGGTAACTATAGTCACGTGTGACTATAGTGACATCCCCAGTGCTTATTTATCTTACAACTGGAACTTTGTACCTTTTCCCAACCCTCCCCCCCCACCTTCTGCCTCTGATAACCACAAATCCGATCTTTCTGTGAGTTTTCTTTCTTCCTTTTAATTTAATTTTATTATTTTTCTAGAAAATGAGAGCGGGTGCATGAGAGCAAGGGTAAGCAGGGGAGGGAGGGGGGAGCAGAGGAAGGAAGAGAGAATCTTAGGCAGACTCCACACCCAGCGTGGAGCCCAGTGCAGGGCTCAAACTCAGGACCCTGAGATCATGATCTGAGCTAAAATCAAGATCAGATGTTTGACTGACTGAGCTATATAGGTACCCTGAGTTTTCTTTTTTTTTCCTTATTTTTTAAAAGATTCTGTATACAAGTGATATCATACAATATTTATCTTTCTCTGTCTGATTTATCTCCCTTAGCAAAATGTCCTCAAGATCCATCTATGCCAAAAAAAAAGAAAATCCATCCATGCCCTTTCAAATGACAAGATTCCTTCCCACATTTTTAATGGCTGAATAATATTCCATTGCTTATATATCTATACCACATCTTTTTTATCCATTCATCAATGAATAGACACTTAATTGAGATAACATTTCTTGAGTTCTTCATGTCAGGCACCACCAGAAGCTTTACTTGTATTCGTTCTTTTAATATGAGGTAACTGCTGTTGATTCCATTTTAAAAATGAGGAAAACAAGGTCGGTCAGGTTAGGAAATTGCCCAGGAGTACACAACTGGTAATGTGTACATGAACATATGGCTATTTACAATCTTTCTTTTTCCTACTTCATCTGAGTATTCATCGGCTTTGCCTCAGAAAAGTTATTGTCTTGATTATAGAGTATTGCTCTGACCCCAATGGGAGCCTTACATTATTTGCAGTATATACATTGGGTTCCGGTTTCTGAAATCCAAGTAATCCTGCTTTCTGAAACATTAGGCTCCAAGTGTTTCAGGTGAAGAATCATGAGCCTGCTGTTGAAAATATCCGTATTTTGGGGAATCTCTCCCTATATAGGCTATGCTAGATGTGGATCAATTAACCATTTGTGAGCTGGACTGGTAAGCTTACCATATAAGGGACTGACTCATGAATGGACCTTTGAAACAAACCCCTTCTCTAAATTTGCCTCCCTGCCTATAAAATTCGAGGAAGACAAATCATGCAAGTTCTGCCCTCTCTTGTGAGTTGGGGTTATGTGGGGAAAGCTCCTACGAGCATTAAGGTTAAGGACAAGGAACTTAACTTGGAAACAGCTGCAAACAACACAATCTAATTTCCATAATTAAAGGTAAATGGGCCATTTGGGAGGGTTGGAAATGTGATTTCATTCCCCAACTCCTTGGAACATGTTTCCGGTTCCCTTTCACTTTGGCAGCTCTGATTGGGGTAGAAGCTAAGCCTTGAGGAAAGAGAGGCAGCCACCGGGCCATGGTTTATCCCACAGCTACACCTGTGTCTAGGCTGGCTCTGGGGATGCCTCAAACTCTTCACCTTGGAGCAGGCGCCAGGAACAGTTGCTGGTATAGGTTGCTGTGGCCCGACCGCTGCTGTCCTATATATAGACTTCTGCTTTGTCCTTCTCCAGGTAAGTGGAGAGAAGTAGCTAAGCTTTTGAGGGGAGAAGTAGTTAAGCTTTTGCAGGGAGAAGGAGGACCCGACATAGAGGAGGCACAGCGCAGGAAAGACACAGGCAGGATGTCTCCCTGAGGATTCATCTGTCCCCCAAACACAAACAGGATGACGTGCTTTCTCACTATAGTTGGTATTTGCCACCAAAATACTAGTTTTATTTTGCTTTTGTTTTTCTCTTTTTTTTCCCCTCCCAGGAACTTCTCACTGTGTGTTTCAGGTGACAGGCTGGAGGGCACTTAACTACTTTCAGGAAAACATGGTGAAATCAGAATGAGAATTGAATGTGATTTCTTATGAACAAGAACCAAGCTCCCAAATCCATTCTGGCACATTGTTTTGATTTTTTTTTTCAACACAGAAACAGCGAACTTGTATTTAGAGCTATGTACCAGGCACAGTTCTTGGCATATAACTCATTTATGCCAAACAACAGCCTCTCACATGGTAAGGTAGTGTTTTTTAGGCCTATTAATTGTGTTTTTAGACTTCTTTATTGAGGTTTAATTCACATGCCATACCACTCATCCATTTAAAGTATACAGTTCGATGGCTTTTAGTATATTTACACATATGTGTGATAATCGCCACAATCAATTTTAGAACAATTTATCATACCCTAATGAAATTCCATATAGTCACCCCCTGTCTCCCTCCAGTCCCTGGAAACTAACTAATGTGTTTTCTCTCTGTAGATTTCCCTATTTTGGATATTCCATGTAATTAGAATCATTTAATATGTGGCTTTTTGTTCTTGGCATCTTTTACCTCAGATAATTGTTCAGGTGTCATCCTCATGCCGTAGCATGGATCAGTATTTCATCCCTTTTATAGCTGAATAATATTCCATTGTGGGGATAGACCTCAATTTGTTGCTCTATTCATCTATCGAAGGGCATTTGGGTTGTTTCCAGTTTGGGTCTATTGTCAATACCATTGCCATATACACTCTGGTGTGAGTTTTTTGTAGCTATAGGTTCTAATTTCTTCTGGATCTAGACCTAGGGGTGGAAGTATTTTCATTAATCCTTATTATACAGCAGAGATATATGAACCATTGAGAGCAAAAGGGGTACAGCTGGGATTTAATCCAGGAGGAGTTGGGAAGGAGCCCATACTGGCTTTTTCCCCATGAGGTCCTATGTCTCTTTCACCAGAAAAGCATTTCATTGAGTCTCACTGACCCCATTGAGCACACTATACTGGCTTTAGAGTTATACTGATGTGGTTTCAAATCCTGTCCCACTTCCTCACTGTGTGACCTTGGGCAAGTCAGTTAATCTCCATGAGCTTCAGTTTCCTTTTCTGTGGAATGGCAGGGAAAGCAATAGTAGTTGCCTCATGCGTCACTGTCATTGTGAGGGTTGAAGAAAATATCACATGTGAAGTGCTGAGAGTAAGACTTGCCTGGCACCCAATGCTCAGTAGCTTTTAGCTCTTATTATTATTAACTTCTTCGGCAGCACCTATGACAGGACTGATAAAGCCTAGCTCAAGATAACATTAACACAAGAGATCGGTGATGTTTGAGTCATCACCAAGTGCCAGGACAGGGTGGGAATCTTCCAAAGGAAAATGGTCTTTATGAATTACAGGAACTTGAGTAAGTGACCCCACAGTTTGGAGACTGACTGGGGGTAGAAGAGCTCACTGAGCTGTTGGGAACGCCACTCTGGATGGACTTGCTGATCGGGACCAGGGAGATGGCTCTGTGAAGTTTTTAGAAAGTCTAGACATGTCGGTAAGCTTTCTTGTACATACTTGACACTAGTGAGGTTGTACAGCATGCAGACTGTAGGTGAGGACTCTGGTCCTAGACTGCCAACATCCACATCGTACTACCTCACTGTGGGAGCTTGGGCAGGTCACTTGACATCTCTGTGCCACAATTTCCATACCTGTGAAATAGGGATAATAATAGCACTTACCCCACAGGTCTGCTGTGAGGACTCAATGAGTTCATAGACATAAATCACTAGAACAGTGCCCTGTGCAGAGTACATCCTATATATACAGGCCGATTGTTGCTGCTGTCCCTGTTCTCACTACTATCCTGTTGACGTGTAGCCAAGGGTATTTCCAGGCACTTGTTGGCCCAATGAGCTAACCTTATGTGGATGTGACTTGTTTTTGTTACTGTTAATGTTTTTTGACAAATGGCCCCAAAGCTTAGCAACTTAAAATAACAACTGTTTTCTTAGGATCACAGACTTCAGAGTCAAAGAATTGAGGTGATTCCTTTGCAACTTGTGGCATCAACTCCTGTTACTCAGTGACCTTCAGCTGGTATCTGGACTGGTCTGGAGAATTCACGGTGATGTTATTTCCATAGCCAGTAGCTGGGTAGGGATGACTTGCAGATCAGGACTGCACCCAGAGCACTTTCCCCTGGCCTCCTCATGTGGCATGGGCTTCCTCACATGACAGTCTTAGGGACACCAACACATAGGCAGAGGTCACACAGCATTACTTTGCCACAGAACAAGCCTTTGAACCCAGCTCCTTTTGTCAGTAGAGCTTGTATTTGTAATGATCTTTTCTCCTTGCTCTAGGGTAGAATGAGATGTGCAGAAAGATATCTCACTGGTATCATATAAAGCTAACTACGTATGACAATTTTCACTGAAGCTATTCACTTGGTTTCCTCCCGTGGTCACTTTATTATTGATAAATACAGCTGATGTTTCCATTGCACATGATATGATTTTGAGAGAAGGGGAGGGAAACTAAAGGTATTCCTTTTTTCTCAAAGATAATCAGGTTTACTCTTGCTCCCAGAGAGCTTGTAGTTTGCGCTTAACCCAAGAAAATAGAAAAAGTACTAACCAGGAGCCAACTTGAGGAAGTGGCAGTTGGGAGCTGCTAAGATACATTTCCCTGAGTTACCAAGTGTTATATGTAGGGGGGAAATGGGTTTTTTGAAATACAAAGATATACAGTACATGTTATGCTAAAAAGTGCCTATGGTGTAATTTAAATTTAAGTATGCTACCAAAAAAAAAAAAAAATCAAATGTGGAGTAGGCTCACTTTTTCTATCCTGAGATTGAGTCTATCCTTCATACAGTAGTTACAGTGATTATGAATCGTTGTTTAGAGGGATCAATGGTTTTAATGTGACTGATGTATGCAGTGTGGGCTTTAGAAAAACAGTATGCCTATGAACGAGACACGGCCAAAACTGTTGAAATTAATATATGGGTGAGTTTCTTTGTTTCATTAAGATGATGTTGTCAGGTAACATGGTAAAATGACAAGTTCATATCATCTGTTCTGCGAGTTTCGTCTGTTTGGTTATGAATGTCAGCTTCAGCAAGCCCGCAGGATGAGACCTGAGAATTTAAGGTTATTGCATTTTTCTCAGGTGAAGGTTCAAGAGAAATTCTCCATGAATTCAGATTCAGGTGATGTTGATTTAGTACCTTCTCTGTACCTGGCACTGTACAAGGCATTTTCATCCCGTGCTAGCTCCATTAATCTTCCTTACTGCTGTTTGTGGTTGCACGATCCTGTTTATGTTATAATGCTTAACTTGTGATGATCATGCTTACTTTTGTGGCCTGGAAGGCTTTTCCCTTCTTTCAGTGATCCTTCAAGTCTTGGTTTCAATGACTCTTTCGACAGATCTCTTCCCTTTTCCCTGAGATGGGGTGAGGCCTTCTTTCTATCTGCTTCCAGAAAGCCCATCCCCCACGTTCATTTCCAATCCTTTGCAGACCCATCATTATTAAAATATCTGAGTGATTCTTTGCTTAGTTTTGCTCATTAGCATTTAAAGTCCAGCATGGCAGGGGATTCTGTCTGTCTTGGGCTTCACCACATCCTCAATACCTACTTCGTCTGTTACCTGGCACATAGTAGGTGCTCAATAAACAGTAACTGATAAGCTGATCCAGAGCAAATGATTGCCCTGCTCAGGATTACACAGTTGGCATCTCCAACAGGGAAGATCAATTAGTAAATTGGTGATTTTGTCTTCTATTTGTGCTCCAGTAAACACACTAATAGTTTACAAATAAGGTTTTGCCTAATCACAAGTGTGAGTGTAAGTGGTATCAGCTGAGTCAGGTTTTCTACTAAGAAGCGTAAAGCATGACAACTGGAAATCGACTTTACTTGTTAAATGGTTATTCACAGCAGATTGTGACAGTGATTTAGAATATGACCTTTGGAGCCAGAATGTCTGGGTTGGAATTCAGTGCTGAAATTTACTCTATGTGTGACTATAGACAAATTCCTTAGCCTCGCTGGACCTTGGTTTCCCCCTTCTCTGAAGTGGGGATACTCATTATAGTATCTACTCCTAGGAAAGGTGGATGATAAAAAGATTTAATGCAGGTAAAATGCTTTCAAACATACTTGGCACAAAGTAAATTCTCTTTGTAGTGCATTGAAATTCAGGTCCACCCAGAATATCAGAATGTGACCTTATTGAGAGATAGAGTTTGTACAGAGGTAAATAGTTAAGGATGTTGAGGTGCAATCCCCCTAGACTTGGGGTGGACCCCATATCCGATGACTGGTGTTCACAGAAGGGGAGAAGACCTAAGGAGAAGACAGAGAAGAAGGCCATATGAAGATGGAGGCACAGACTGGAACTGTACATCTATTCACCAGGCAATGCCAAGGAGTGCTGGCAACTCATGGAAGCTAGGAGAGAGGACCAGAACGGTGTGAAAATGGCTGCTCCCACTGCTATGATTCCTTTCTCTATCTTTTCTCTACGCTAAACTGACCTGCCTTCTGTCCAGTGTTTCTCTGCCAGGCCCTTTAGAAGCCCTGTCCTATCTGAACTGTTTTCCTTATGGAAATCATCTCTTCATGGAATGTTCTCCTCCCATTCCTGTCTCCTCTAGTGAAAGCTAGCTCCAGTGTGTGCCACCCATTCCCTACGGGGCCAGGAGCTCTTTCCTCAGCCCTCCATCGCACCTTCTTCCCTGGCTGCTTTAACAAGGGGGACACAAACTTAGGGGCTTAGAACCACCAAATTGTGTTCCCTCATGGTTTTGGAGGCCAAAAGTGTGAAAAGCATTTCACTGGGATGAGCTCAAGTTGTCAGAAGGTCTAGGAAGCTCTAGCGTAGAATCTGTTCCTTGCCTCTTCCAGCTTCTGGTGGCTGCTGGCACTTTTTGGCTTGGGGTCGTGTCACTCCCATCTGCCGCCACCAGCCCATCAGCCCTTGGCCTCCTCTTCAGTGCCTCTGGGTATCTCTCTCTGCTTCTCTCCTATAAAGGCACTTGCAATGTCATGTAGGGCTTGCCGGATATTCCAGGATAGTCTTCTCATCTCCGAATCCTTAATTTAATCCTATCTGTAAAATCCCTTTTTACAAATAAATCAACATTCACACATTCTAGGTGGATGCTATCACCTTCGCCTGGAGGCACCTGCTCCGTCAGTCGCGTGGGGTGTTCTGGGCATAGCCTCATAGGTCCTTACTGGAGCAAGGCTTCCTCTCCATCTAAAGGCCTGCCGTGTCCTGGGTGGTTTCAAGCCCTCATGCCAACAGCCCACTGAACTCCCTGATCTCACAGTTCTCTAAGAGCTTCCTCATCTTTATTGTCCATGTCCCCTTGAGACCTGGAACCCTTGTATCTCACTCTCTGGCTGATCCATCCATCTTTCCTACATCCTTCCTTCTGTAGTCCTGCTTAAAACAAAAACAAAAACAAAAACAACTTTAACAATATTTAACCAAGTATATTTAAATATTTCAACTTATAATCAGTTTATAAGAGTATTAACAAGAGATTTTGTATCTTTTTCTTTATGTAAAATCCTACACAAGAGTATATTTTATACTTACTGCAGGTCTCAATTTAACACAAGATGGTCATTAGAAATACTTGATCTGGTTTGAATTGGGACTGGCTAGTACACCTGAGGGACTATGCTTTTAATTTTAATTAACTTTAATTTCAAAATTTATAACCAGTTCAGTTATTGGGCAACTTTTACATATGTTTGGGACAACTTAAATATATGTACTCATTCCTGATTTTGGATCTCAATTTTATCTCTGGTCCAGTTAGCCTCCCTCCTGGTTTAATTACCTTTCCTGTCCAGAAATGATCCAGCTTTCTAAAATCCTTTTTGCCTATTGACACGTCTCTTTCTTTTTATTCTTATGTGGCATTTATCCTATAAAACCCTGATTCAGTCTAGTTCTCTAGCCTTTTTGTTCCACACTCACTCAGAGCAATGAGGATAGCCAGGGAACATCACAGTCCTCTGTGAATGTGAACTACAGTGACATCATAGTCTCCAATATCACCTGGGGCCTGATAGTCCTTCCCTGGTTCCCCATTAGCAGCCTTGTCCATTTCCCTTAGCAACAAGTTTACATACCTATCTCCTGTCTAATGCCTTATACCCCTGGGGTACACAAACCTTTCTGGACATTCGGATTATCTGGAGGAGGTTTTATAAATCAGAACTTTAGGCCCCACCCTTAACCCAGCTTACCCTGCTTCTAGACTTTCGATATTCCAAATTGGTTTTAATCATCCCTAATGTACTTTATATAAGGAGATCAATGCATTTACATTTTTCCAATAATCCTTTTATTGTCCTATAGGGGAAAGTAGCAAGTTTGTCCCATTAAAATCAAAAGAGTTTCCTTCCACAGTCTTGCCTCATCCATTGCTTGGTTTAGACTTGGGGGCATTCCAACAAATGAGACAAAACTAAGCCAAAGAATCCCTGGGGGGCAGTTAAGACCAAGACCAGGACTCCAAGACCAAGTGGCCCTCTGTTCTCCTAGCACTGAATTTACTATGGATCTATCTGCCTGGAAGAGCTGACCTTTTCCTTCCTTCTGCCAGTAACAGGACGTCAGTGTTCTAGATCTTGATGGACAGCTCCTTCTAGTGCTTCCATCTAGGATATGAATTCAGGTGTCAATATTGGGGTTAATTAAGTTCCATGTATATGGCCTACAGTATTCTAACATTTTATCCAGTACTGCTCTTGTTCACAGTACTGAGCTCGGTGCACAGAGATGATGAAAGACACAACATCGTCTTTCAAGGAGCTTATACAGTAGGGAGTGGGGGCAATGGTGTGCTGGAACTGGTTTCAACCAGCTCACAAGTGCTGAGCATTAAAGTTGCAGGAATTTTTATGGTTGGTTGTTAAACACAAGCATTACTGAAAATTGAATTAGATAAAACCTACAATGAGTTTGATAAAAAGCAGACATAAATCATTAAATTTTTTAGTTGTTTTACTATATTATTGTCTATGCTCTTGAGATCATTTATATCTGTTGTGTATGTATGGTAGGAATACTACATAATTCTTTACTGTAAAGTATCTCTTCACAGCTCCATGTTCAGTGACATCAGATTGGTAGCTCGAACTTGACTGTGGTGGGAGTATTTATATCACAGAAATCGGCCAATGTTGTATGTAAATTGGGAATTTTTTCAGTCTGTTGTTAGACATATCAAAGTGTGCCACTAGGTTGGGCAGAGAATGAGTTAGAGAAATTCCATTACAGGAGTTCAGAGCAAGTTTTCTGCTGGGATTAGGGAAAATGCTTCAGGGAGGTGAGGGTATTTGAGAAAGACCTCGTGAAATGGATCAGATTTTATCAGGCAGAGATTGATAGGTATGGTAACCTTGACAGAGGGAAAAATGAGTAAGGTCATGGTAGGGAGAAGCTATTGGACATACCTGGGGAACAGTTAGGAATGTATGTGGCTGACATACAATGCCAATGTAAATTGGTGGTGAAGATAAGGATGAGAAAGCCAATTGAAGCCTAACTGTGGAGGGTTTAAAAGTCACAGTGAGGAACTCATATAAAAGTCAGGGGGAAAAGGGGAACCACAGGAGATTTTTGAGCAGAAACATGACATCTTGAGAGCCATGCCTTTGAAGGTTTAGTCTACCAGGTATATGCAATAGGGCCAGAAGCAAGAGGTCCTTGCCTAGTTAGAAAAGTCATTGCTTCAGTGCTGTGGTGGTAATAAGGACCTGAACTGGGGGTGCTGGCTCAGGAAAGAGAAAGGAGGAGGGTCCTGATAAAAGATACATTTTTAATATAGATTTTTCACAAGTTTTGGTTACAGTATTCATGATGACAGCAATTATACAAGCTTCATTGTTATCTGGTGTCCTGACCATGTGATAAGAGAAAAAATATGTAAGCAGATAAAATACATGCTTTTAATGGTAACTATTGTTGAGTGCTTTGCTGGTCATGTTTTGATTCAACTCCCTGAAAGGAAATGGGCCTAATAACTTTAACATGAGCTCAGGAGGATGGATAACAAGATTTAAAATGTTTCATATGGCTAAACTAGTTCTAGGAGTCAGTGTAATAAGGCAGCTCCCACAGTCATGGTTCTACAGCTTGACCTGTAGAAAATTAATATGGTAACACGTTAATGTGAGTCTTGGAAGAAACCATCTGTGTGTGTGTGTGTGTGTGTGTGTGTGTGTGTGTGTGTGTCTTTCTCTCCCTCCCTCTCACTATCCCCTCTTTATTTTTCTCCAGAAATTAAATCAATATTATTTTTTGTTTTGCAATATCCATGAAATCTGGCTGTGGAGCCATGGGATCCTGGGAGAAGTGTTTGGGTATTCTCACCACACCCTGAGAGGGGGAATTGAATCAAGTATCAGAAGTTTCCTTCTAAGTAGTATTGTGTGCGAGGTCTTTCTTTTTTTTCCCCTTTCCATCTTTCTTCCTCTGTTGACAACTCAGGATTCTCAGTTGTATCAAAAGGTGCCTGATTTCTGCACATTGACTGTGTATCCTGCCACGTTGCTGAATTGCTGTATGAGTTCTAGTATTTTGCGGGTGGAGTCTTTTGGGTTTTCCATATAAAGAATCATGTCATCTGTGAATAGAGAGAGTTTGACTTCTTCATTGCCAATTTGGATACCTTTTATTTCTCTTTGTTGTCTGATTGTTGTTGCTAGGACTTCTAATACTATGTTGAACAAGAGTGGGGAGAGTGGGCATCCTTGTCTTGTTCTGATCTCAGCGGGAAGGCTGCAAGTTTTTTCCCATTGAGGATGATATTTGCTGTGGGTCCTTCATAGATAGATTTGATGAGGTTCAGGAATTTTCCCTCTATCCCTAAACTTTGAAGGATTTTAATCAGGAACAGATGCTGGATTTTGTCAAATGCTTTTTCTGCATCAATTGAGAGGACCATGTGGTTCTTCTCCCTTCTCATATTAATTTGTTCTATCACATTGATTGATTTGTGAATGTTGAACCATCCTTGTAGCCCAGGGATGAATCCCACCTGGTCATGGTGGATAATCTTTTTAATGTGCTGTTGGATCCTGTTGGCTAGGATCTTGTTGAGAATCTTAGCATCCATATTCATCATTGATATTGGTCTGAAATTCTCCTTTTTGGTAGGGTCTTTGCTTGGTTTGGGGATCAGGGTAATGCAGGCTTCATAGAAAGAGTCTGGAAGTTTTCCTTCTGCTTCAATTTTTTGAAGCAGCTTCAGGATAATAGGTGTTATTTCTTCTTTGAAAGTTTGGTAGAATTCCCCAGGGAATCCGTCAGGTCCTGGGCTCTTGTTTTTTGGGAGGTTTTTGATCATTGCTTCAATCTCGTTACTAGATATTGGTCTATTCAGGTTGTCGATTTCTTCCTGGTTCAATTTTGGGAGTTTATACTTTTCCAGGAATGCATCCATTCCGTCTAGGTTGCTAAGCTTATTGGCATATAACTGTTTATGATAACTTCTGATGATTGTTTCTACTTCCTTGGTGTTAGTTGTGATCTCTCCCTTTTCATTCATAATTTTATGAATTTGGGCTTTCTCTCTTTTCTTTTGGATTAGTGTGGCCAATGGTTAATCGATCTTATTGATTCTTTCAAAAAACCAGCTTCTAATTTCATTGATACGTTCTACTGTATCTCTGGTTTCTACCTCATTGATCTCAGCTCTAATATTGATGATTTCCCTTCTTATGTGTGGAAAATTCCACCGGTATTCTTCAAAGAGCTGGAGCAAATAATCCAAAAAATTGTATGGAATCAGAAGAGACCCCGAATAGCTAAGGAAATGTTGAAATACAAAAATAAAACTGGGGGCATCACGTTACCTGATTTCAAGCTTTACTACAAAGCTGTGATAACCAAGACAGCATGGTACAGGCATAAAAACAGACACATAGAGCAGTGGAACAGAGTAGAGAGCACAGATATGGACCCTCAACTCTGTGGTCAATTAATCTTTGACAGGAAAAAATATACAGTGGAAAAAAGATAGTCTCTTCAATAAATGGTGCTGGGAAAACTGGGCAGCTATATGTAGAAGATTCAAACTCGACCATTCTCTTACACTGTACACAAAGATAAACTCAAAATGGATAAAAGACCTCAATGTGAGACAGGAATCCATCAGAATCCTAGAGGAGAACATAGGCAGTAACCTCTTCGATATCAGCCACAGCAAATTCTTTCAAGATATGTCTCCAAAGGCAAAGGAAACAAAAGCAAAAATAAACTTTTGGGACTTCATCAAAATCAAAAGCTTCTGCACAGCAAAGGAAACAGTCAACAAAACAAAGAGGCAATCCACGGAATGGGAGAAGATATTTGCAAATGACAGTACAGACAAAAGGTTGATATCCAGGATCTATAATGAACTCCTCAAACTCAACACACACAAAACAGACAATCATATCAAAAAATGGGCAGAAGATGTGGACAGACACTTCTCCAATGAAGACATACGAATGGCTATCAGACACATGAAAAAATGTTCATCATCACTAGCCCTCAGGGAGATTCAAATTAAAACCACATTGAGATATCACCTTACACCAGTTAGAATGGCCAAAATTAACAAGACAGGAAACAACACGTGTTGGAGGGGATGTGGAGATAGGGGAACCCTCTTCCACTGTTGGTGGGAATGCAAGTTGGTGTAGCCTCTTTGGAGAACAGTGTGGAGATTCCTCAAGAAATTAAAAATAGAACTTCCTATGACCCTGCAATTGCACTCCTGGGTATTTACCCCAAAGATACAGATGTCGTGAAAAGAAGGGCCATCTGTACCCCAATGTTGATAACAGCAATGGCCACGGTCGCCAAACTGTGGAAAGAACCAAAATGCCCTTCAACGGACGAATGGATAAGGAAGATGTGGTCCATATACACTATGGAGTATTATGCCCCTATCAGAAAGGACGAATACCCAATTTTTATAGCAACATGGATGGAACTGGAAGAGATTATGCTGAGTGAAGTAAGTCAAGCAGAGAGAGTCAATTATCATATGGTTTCCCTTATTTGTGGAGCATAACAAATAGCATGGAGGACAAGGGATGTTAGAGAGGAGAAGGGAGTTGGGGTAAATTGGAAGGGGAGGTGAATCACGAGAGACTATGGACTCTGAAAAACAATCTGAGGGGTTTGAAGTGGTGGGGGGGTGGGAGGTTGGGGTACCAGGTGGTGGGTATTATAGAGGGCATGGATTGCATGGAGCACTGGGTGTGGTGAAAAAATAATGAATACTGTTATGCTGAAAATAAATAAATTAATTTAAAATAACCTCAAAAAAAAAAAAAGGTGCCTGAAAGTTTTCCAAAGTGGTGTTTTGAAAAATTTGTGGTCAGCTGGCCCATCAGGTAACCCACCCTCAAGAAGACCCAGTTTACTGCCTTGCTTTAGATCTCTCAGCAAAGGTAGTGCCCTGTATCCGCCCCCCTCCCATCTTGAAATATAATAGAGATAAGATTTCTACTGGCACCAATTTTATTAACATGCTTGTGCTTAAACTCGCTGAAGAGATTTGAATGTGGAATTTACATTTCTGTTGAGTGAGAGCAGTGTGTGGTGGTCCATCATGTGAGTTTGAGGGGGCTCTTGGAAATGGTGGAGGGTGGGGGCAGGTATGGCTGCAGGTATCCAGAAGAGACGTTGGGGGAAGATTGGAGTGGATGTTCCAGAGGTGTAACAGGACAAGGACTGGAGGAGAATGGGTTTGATGAAGTACATTGTGGCTGCTAATGTGTTGTGGTATGGTGAGAGGTATTGGGTTGACATGGGTACTACCCAGAGGGCAGTTGGATATTTGCTTTATTGCTTGTGGGTAACTCTGTGGAGATGATGCTGGGGAAAGAGTCTGAGAGAGAACTGCTGGCCTAATGTTCTGTCTGAGACTTAAGTCCAGGGACCTGGCATCCTGGGCATGGTTTTCTTACATAGCAGGCTGTTTATAGAACATTTGTATGAGAAATTGATTAGAGAAGGAGGCAATGCACTCAATGTTTGTGTCCCCCCATTCATATGTTGAACCCCTAATTCCAGTGTGATGGTGTTTAAAGGTAGGGTTTTGGGGATATAATTGGGTCACAAAGGTGGAGTCACCTTGAATAGGGTTAACGTCCTTAAGAGGCCAGAGAGCTATGTTGCATTTTTCTGCATGAAGATATAATGTGTCACAACAACAGGTGATGGACCTTGAATTAGTCACACAGAGAAAGACAAATACCATATGATTTCATTTACATGTGAAATCTTGAAGAAAAAAAAATGTCATAGAAAGCGAGATCAGATTTGTGGCCACCAGAGGCCGGGGTGGGGGTGAGTTAGATGAAGCCGATGAAAAGGTCTAAGCTTCAGTTATAAGCTAATAAGTTTGAGGCATGTTCTGCACAGCATGGTGACTACAGCTAACAGTGCCATATAATGTGCAGGAAAGAGAAGAGACTAAATCCTCAGCATCCCCATCAAAACAGGAAAGAGAAGATATGATGGAAAGTCAGCAGTCTGCAGCCCAGAGGAGGGCCTTGAGCAGAATGCAGCAGTGGGGCTACCCTGATCTCGAGCTCTGAGCCTCTGGGACTCTGTTGTTTCAGTCAGCCTGAGTATGTTACTGTGATAGAGCAGCTTGAAGCAGAGGATAAGAGTGCGTGCAGGGAGGACAGTTGGGGGCCTCCTGGTGACAGATGACATGGGTCTTGCTTTGGGGTTGATGTTGGAGATGAAGACACCAAAGTGAAAAGCAGTCATGATGAAAGATGTTAATGGACCTCAGGGGAAGGGAAACTTAAGGAAATTTTAGAAAAGGGGCATCTGATACAGTTTATTTTTTGCCAGGGAGGGTCAACTGAAGACCCAAAGCTCAGAACCACAGCACCACAGTGGAGTATCTTCGGGTGCTACAGTCGTGATCTGTGAGTCTCAGCTTCAAACCCCGTTTTTCCCAGGACTCTGGGAGCAGGTGTGTTTCCAAATGGCAGTACCTTCTGGAATGGGCACCAACCTGTTCCTTTCTGTGATTGCTTTTTCCAAAGCTGACCCCAAGCCCTCTCTCCACATTATTTCCTAACCTCCTGACCTGACCTCCTTGGGGCTGCCCCACTCCACCACCAGAGGAGCCCAGAAATCCTCAGCTGCAGCAGAAAGGAGAGGTTGGATTAGAGGAAATCCCAGCATTAAACACCTTCTCTTCTATCTGCATCTAGGGCTGGCTTTGGGGGCTCTCTGCTCCCCTTCAAGAACGATTCAAGAAAACCTCTTTCCCCCTTGCTTTCAAAGGTAATCCACTGGCAGTGTTTTCTTCCCCATGAGGAAAGATCCAGGCCAGTTATCACTGTAATTCAAGGTGCAGATCTCACACTCTAGTTCCCAGAATAAAACTCCCATTCTGGGGCCCATCTCTCTGTGACAGAATCCCCAGGCTTAGTCAATGGTGAAGTTGTTCCAGCTAGTGAGTGGTCAGTATGATCACTAGCATGACATCCCAGGACAACAAGAGTGCT
Source organism: Mustela nigripes (assembly GCF_022355385.1). Lineage (NCBI taxonomy): Eukaryota > Metazoa > Chordata > Mammalia > Carnivora > Mustelidae > Mustela > Mustela nigripes. The sequence goes on along the minus strand of NC_081575.1, from coordinate 5,822,276 downwards.
TGGACCATCTTTGGACTCTGTTACAACCAAATCCAATGTAAAGAGAGCTGGTGTTGAGCCAGCTTTGGTCCCCCACTGTACTTGAGCATGTTTCTTAGGGGAGCAGAGTGTTAGGAAGGTTCTCAATTTCTGTCCCTCAATTGATAATTACTGTATGAAAGTTTGTCTTTTCCAGCATTGTGTTAGAATGTGGAGATAATTACCTAGTCACCTGTATTCTTTATTTCCAAGGCTTGGCTCAGCAGCAAGAGATATTAGTGGAGATTTTTTTTTTTCTTAGCAGGAAAAGTTGGGAACAAAACTCTAAAAAGAGTTCTGGGACCAGTACCACACATTTCATTCTGGTTCCCAGACCTCCTGATGTTGGGAATAGGAGAAGGAGAACTAAAAGTTGAGATTGTGCCAGAAGAAGGGAGCACTCTGCAGAGATGCTTGCTTCTTGATCCTGGACACTCTAGAGACTAGGGAACTGGGTAGGCCGAGACCAGGCTTGGAAACCTGGTTATGTGACCCTGAGACTCAGTTGCTTTTTTTTTTTTTTTCCATAATCCGTAAAACAAAGCTATAACACTTCCTCATGGGATTCTAAATACCCTCATCCCACTCCAAATTTGGTCTTCCTTCAGTTCTCTCCATCTCAAAAATTGACACCACTGTCCAATCAGTTACTCAGTCCACAAACCCAGGAGTCATCTTTGACTCATGCCCTTTCCTCCACCGAGGTCTGGTACATCCACTTGTCCTGCAAGTTCCATGTCCGAAGCCTATTTCACATTTGCCTACTTCCAACCAACTCCTCCAGCAACACTAGCCAGTGTCTGGCTATTTCTCACTACTACTCACTGTAACTGTTCTCCCCGCATACACTCTTGTGCTCCTTCAGTCTAGTCACTGAAAGAACCTTCTGAAAATGCAAATCAGTCACAAGCTTCCAGTGGCTTGCCATTGCCCTTGGAATAGTCCTTCCCATTGGTTTTGAGGTCTTCACTGATCAGTCCCTGCCTGTCTCTTTGGATCCATCTTCTGCACTCTTCTATCTGCCTTGATACATTCCAGCCACCCCTCCAGCAGCCCTCCAGTTGCAAAAATACAAAGGACTCCTCCCTGTATCATGGCATTGGCCTGACTGTTCCCTCTACTTGGGGCTCTCTTATACCTCTGCCCTCCAATCCACCTCCAATCCTTGCAGGATAACTCCTTCTCATCCTCCAGGTCTTAATTCCAGTGTAGCCCTCTTCCTTGTCCACTCTGTTGAAAGGAACACCTTGCTCTTAGCCCCCTCTGTGCCATCACTCCATTATTGTTTTTCATAGTACTCATCATCCTTTGTACATATTTGTGTGTGGGTTTTTTTGTGTGTGTGTGTGTGTTTATTGCTGGTTTCTACTCAGACCATAAACTCTATGAGAACAGGTGCCTTATCTGAATTATTTCCCCCTGGTCTTTCTCACATCTAGAATGGTGCCTGACACATAGTGGGTGTTCAACATATTTGTTGAAAATGAATAGGTAAATGAATATGAATACAAATATGATTAATACATTGTTGCAATGATCCAGTGAAATAATAGAGGAGGAAATGATGTATAAACTGTTCAGCACCATTATTTTACAGTTGTTCCCATCATAAACCTTGAATTGTTGATTCCCTGGGACCCCTAGCCACAGAAGATGGGGAATGGGCAATGCTTGGCTGCTGTCCTTGGCCTTGTTCTCTGGCCACCCATGTTCTATTCATTTGCCTGGTGACTTTTCAGTGATTGCTTCCTCACAGCCCTGGCACATCAGCATTTATTTTGGCTTCATGGCCCATTCCCCCATTTTCTATTTCTAAACACGGTGAAGCCTGAATAGTTAGGTGAAAGCACTCAAATTTATTTTAGGAAATAATCTGTTTATCCATTCACAGTGATCCTTCATCCCTTTGTTGGAGGGGCTGGTTTATGTATATAGCTTAGGCCCATAAACCGTGATGGAAGTTTATTTGTTTCCAGTAGAATTATCATAGAGTGTTACATGAGTTTCAGGTATACAGTATTGTGATTCAACAAGTGTATACATTACTCAATGCTCATCAGGACAAATGTATTATTTTTTGTAGCCCAACATGGGGCTTGAACTCACAACCCAGATCAAGACCTGCACTGAGATTGAGAGACAGATGCTTAATGGACTGAGCTACCCAGGCACCCCAGATAAGTGTACTCTTAATCCCCTTCACCTAGTTCACCCATATTCTTCCAAGGTAGAGTAGATAAACAGTTGACTCTCTATTTGGGAGTGCCTTTCAGAGAGCAGCTTAAAGATAAAATACTATTGTCTTTGGATAAACATTAAAAATGCTAGGATCATCTCCCGAAGATGTTCCTTATATCTTCCATTTTTGTCTTTCCCCAAATCTTTGAATGGGGATTTTTGGTTGGTTGCTTGAGTGACCTGTCATAGGCCTCTTCATGTAGTAAATCTTGCCTGGCCTTTTCAGCCAAACCAGTCCTTCAGGCTGTAGGTAGAAGTGCAGTTGATGTGGTGGACACTACTCTCCTGAGAGACGCTGAGGGAGGCTGGGCCACCTAGCAGGCTCAGTGGAAATGGGTGTGACATCAGATCAGCGGCAGCAGCAACACTGCATTACAGAAGGCCTTGTGCCCTTCCCAGAGGCTTTCCCATAAATTATGGATTTCCTCTTTGAAGAAGTTTCCTCCAAAAATGGGATATGTTGGCGTTTTCTCACCACATCTTTTTTTTTTTTTTCCCTAACATTCAATGTATAATTTGTTTCAGGGATACAGGTCGGTGAATCGTCAGGCTTACACAATTCACAGCACTCACCATAGCACATCCCCTCCCCAGTGTCCATCCCCCAGCCGCCCCATCCCTCCCACCCTCCTCCCCTCCAGCAACCCTCAGTCTGTTTCCTGAGATTAAGAGTCTCTTATAGTTTGTTTCCCTCTCTGGTTTTGTCTTGTTTCATTTTTCCTGCCTTCCCCTATGATCCTCTGACTTGTTTCTCAAATTCTTTGTATCAGTGAAATTATATGATAATTGCCTTTTTCTGATTGACCTGTTTCACTTAGCATAATAACTTCTAGTTTTATGCATGTTGTTGTAAATAGCAAGATTTCATTTTAATATTATATATATCTATATCTATATCTATATATATATATATATCACATCTTCTTTATCCATTTGTCTGTTGAAAGACATCTCAGATCCTTCCACAGTTTGGCTATTGTGGACATTGCTGCTATAAACATTGGGGCTGACTGCACAATTTTCCAATAAGGCAAACAAATACCTGCTAAAGCCACTATCCCTCAACTATGGGAAAACTTTAGAAGCCCTGATTTCTGGCACTCAGGTGTTTGTGCTCAGCAAACAGTTATTCTTTTTTTTTTTTTAAGATTTTATTTATTTATTTGTCAGAGAGAGAGAGAGAGGGAGAGCGAGCAAGCACAGGCAGATAGAATGGCAGGCAGAGGCAGAGGGAGAAGCAGGCTCCCTGCCGAGCAAGGAGCCCGATGTGGGACTCGATCCCAGGATGCTGGGATCATGACCTGAGCCGAAGGCAGCCGCTTAACCAACTGAGCCACCCAGGCGTCCCAAATTATTCTTATTGGCTTTGAATTCCCTTTTAGATTTCTATAAATATGTTTATCTCATTTGTTTGAATTTCACTTAGAGATAGGATTTTCTTTTGCCTTATTCCTCTGCTAGTGTTTTTTTTTTTTTTTTTAACCACTGTAAGTCTTACAGAAAGAGATGATATCAATTGTTAGGTTGTGTTCATTTACAGTGGAATGGAAAACACAGAATACCATCAAGCTCAGGCAGCCCGTGATGGTAGCCTACAGTGCACATTTCTTAAAACCTTGATTAGGATCCCTTGTTTTCAGGATGCCTAGGTGGCTCAGTTGTTTAAGCATCTGCCTTGGTTCAGGTCATGATCCCAGGGTCCTGGGATTGAGCCCCACATTGGGTTTCTTGCTCAGCAGAGAGCCTGCTTCTCCCTCAGCCCACTGCCCCCTGCACTCTCTCTCTCTCTCTCTCTGACAAGTAAATAAAATCTTTTAAAAAAGGATTCTTCATTTTCTTCATCTCTTATCAACTGTCAGATGACATTGCCAAAGTAGTTAAGATTTCTAGGAACTTAACCTTTTAAAACTCTCACTCTTGACCAGAGGAGACTGACAAATGACATCATTTATTCTGAGAGTGGGTTGAATTTTACTTTCCCCATCAGCACATTTGGAACCATCCCTTGCTTTACCACTGTTAATTTTAGGGGTACCATCATTTGCATTCTGCCTGTCTGCACTAGAGAAATCAATGTCCCTCATGAGTGAGAAAGTGTGCACTTAAAGGGAAAACTGCTAGATAGCTGCTGTCAGGATTCTGAGGGTCAGAGAAACCAAAATTCAAATCCTTGCAAAAGCAAGTTGTTCCAATCCATTTGTTGTAAAAGCTCTCCTCACGGATTCCTCTTCCTCCTGGTCTTGTGCATCCCTAAGCCAAGAGCCTTATTGCCATGAATAAGAAGTCCTCTTTCAGGATACAGATACAGTGCTAAGTGAAATAAGTCAGTCAGAGAAAGACGAATATCACCTGATTTCTTTCACGTGGGATTTAAGAAACAAAACAAATGAGCAAAGGAAAAAAGAGACAAACCAGAAAACACACTGTTAACCATAGAAAACAAACTTGTGGAGATGGTGGGAGGATGGGCGAAACAGGTGAAGAAGATGAAGAGTATGTTTATCTTGATAAGCACTGAGTAATGTATAGAATGGTTGAATTGATACATTGTACACCTGAAACTCACATAACATTGTATGTTAAACTGTACTGGAATTGAAATTCTTAAAAATAAATTAAAAAAAAAAAGAAATTCTCTCTTATAATATGCATATGTCCTGTCATGGAGGAGAGAGCCTAACCTGGCTGCAGCTAAGAGGGTGGGGGTACTGTACAAAGCTGAGGCTTATGGAGGAGGTGCATTTTGCCCAGAGAATCTGGGGTCAGGAAAATCAAGGAGGGATGCATCATGAGGGAGGTGGGCATGACTGAGATCAGAATACCAAAGAAGGGAATAAACAGGTCATCAGAGGAAGAGAAAGGTTGAGATGCTGCTCTGGAGACAGAGAGGAATGGAGCTGGGGAGTAGAGGGTCAGAGGCCAATGGGTGTGAGAGGTAAGTGAGTGGGTGGGCCTGGGAAAATTTTTGTGTGGTAGGCGTGGGGAGCTAGCACTCGCATCTGGCTGTGTATTTGCTTTCCTTGTCATGTGCATGGGGGAACCAATTACGTTTCCAACCGTGACCACTGACCGTAATCAACTGTATCTTGTTCTGGGCAAGTACATGCTTTCCTCCAGTAGGGAACAAACTTTTGTTCATGGGAAATAATTTTAGGAAATAAAAATATTCCCTGGGCTCATGTTTCCCCATTCAAGATGGAAATTGCTGTATGGAGTTTATGTCAAAAACATAAAAATGCTTAAAACTTAGCTTACCTACTTTATTGAAGAACACTGATGAGAAACTTAGCACTGCTTTTTAGTCACTGTGGTTAATATCTGGACACATTAGAGAAATAGCTCACTGGGAGGCAGACTTTTCATCTTTTCTGTTGAGATGGGCAAGCAGACCATAGCACCAGTGTAGGCCCACCATTTGCCTACAGGTCCAGAGTTGCTCATCCCTCCTGGGTGTAACAGAAAGTGTATAGACTCACTCTAAAATAGTTTTGACTGGCTTCTAGGATGACAATGGTCTGCAGAGTTCTGGAAAGTAGGCCTCATTGAGAAACTGACATTTGAGAAAACATCTATAGGTAGTAAAGAAGTAAGACAAGAGGATATCTATGAAAGAATATTCTAGGTTGAGAAAGAAATAAGTGCAAAGGCCCTGAGACAGAAACGTTCCTGGCAAGTGTGAGGAACAGGAAGGGGGCCAGTGTGATATGGTCTCCAGGCATTATTCAGGGAGAGGGAAGTGCTGCCAAGCAGAGAAAACCTTTGGCTGATGTTATTTTCCTTTGCTGTAATTGGCACCACCCAAGGTCCTGAGCTGGTGAGAGATGGAGGACTCTGGAATTCAATTGTGACAGACAGTCAAAATAAAGAGACATAGAGAACTGTGGTTAAAAGCAGAGGCTTTGTGAGAAAAAATTTAAGTTGCTCTATAAAAGACACTGTTAAGAGAATGAAAAGACAAGCCAAGACTAAGAAAATATTTGCAAGTCACATATCTGATACAGGACTTGTGCCAAAATCATACGAGGAAACTCAACAGTAAGAAAACAACTGAACCAATTTTTAAGAAGTGCAAAATACCCGAGCAGACACCTCAGCAAAAAAGACGTACAGATGGCCAATAAGCACATGCAAATTAAAACAACAAGTACATACTACCACACACCTATCAGAATAGCTAAAATCCCAAACCCTGACAAGCACCAAATGCTTCGAGGATGTGGAGCAACAGGAACTCTCCTTCATTGTTGCTGAGAATATGAAATGGTTTAGCCACTTTGGAAGGCAGTTTAACAGTTTATTATCAAGTTAAAATATGACCTAGCAATCACACTCCTAGGTTTTCATCCAAGTGAATTGAAAACTTATGTCCTCAGCCCATGAATGTTTATAGTAGTTTCATTCATAATTACCCCAAACTTGAGGCAGCCAAGATGTTCTTCAGTAGGTGAATGGATAAACAAACTGTGGGTACATCTGGACAGGGATATGCTATTTAGTGGTCAAAAGGGATGAACTGCTGATACACTCAACAATATGAATGAATCTTACACGCATGTTGCTAAGAGAAAGTAACCTGTCTGTAAAGGCATAGTTCCATCTATGTGATATTCTGGAAAAGGCAAAACTGCAGAAATAGGACATCAATCTGTGGTTTCCAAGGACTTGGGGAGTGGGGAAGGTTGACTAGGTGAAGCACAGGAGATTTTTTTGAGGGTGGTGGAACTATTGTATATGATATTATATAGGTGTATTTGACCTTACACATTGTCAAGACCCACAGAGCTTTATAGCATAAAGAGTCAATCTGAATGGACACAAATTAAAAAAAAAATATTTTGGAAATGGGAGAATCCCAGGTTGGATGCAGACTGTGATAGAAGAACCTAACTGCATTACAAATACCTGAAGCCACCTTACTGAATGAGATTGGGTAGGGAAGGGACTGGCCTAAGTAACTTTGGAAATGAGGGGGTTGCTAAGACAAAAGACAAAATAATCTTCACATAAATGCTGGACTCTGATCCATAAAGTTGTTTCCTCTGCTGGTACAGATGGATTCTGATACGGCTAGGCATATACACTGGGATGGAACAGCTGAGTCAATGGATGGCAGGTGGTCAGGACCAGGAGTCTCACTGTTGGACTGGGAGTTGAGATAAGCAAGGGGATTGGAGTTGAAGACACTGTTTAGCTGAATATAGATACAGATGGTTACATATATGACTACATGTGTTGAAAGGCTCACAGGTAGGTAAGCCATGTGAAGCGGGCCCTTTAAAGAGACACTGTCATTGTCTCAATCAGTGTTTCCCTCATCTACTCCCTCTCTTACTATTCATTTGTCTTTTGTTCTGATTTGATCTGATGTCAGCATTTCCAACAGGATGAAGCTGAAGCCATGGCTTAGAGATCTAAAGATATGTTGCTTATTGACATTATTTGAAAGAAAGTGTCATTGATAATACATTATCCAGTTCTGTCTCGGGTAATGGTAGCCAGGTTCTCAAAATATATGGAGGCTAGGGTCCAAATCTGCATGTTCAGAGAGCTACTCTTTGAAAATGAGCTCTACCAGTACCTGCTTCATTAATTTTGTGGTGCTTACTTCATTAACTAATTTAGTTTTCAGTTCATTAATTTGCCCTGAATCTCTCTAACTTTTTCAATGCCAGTAGCAATTCCTCTTGATGAAAATACATGTTTGCATTTCCCTTCCCTCCTTGCTCTCTTTCTTCCACAGTCCCATATGCATACCACACTTGATTTTGCAAATTGCTAATTATCTGTGGGAAATATTTGATCCCAATGTTTATTCTCAGTACTCCCAAAGACAGGTTTCTGCAGTTTTTTTTTTTTCCTTCTGTCTTTAGTTTTCAAGCTCAGGAACTGAGCCTATAGAAGACCTACAATTTTTTGGCTTTCAGATCAAGGTCAATGGCTCCAAATTAGATGTTTCTGGGACCTTTGGATCTAGATACTTAGCTCTTCCATGAATGGAGCTGTGTCACCTTGTTCTCTTGAATTCACAATGTGCTTATGATATAGTAATAATGACCTGTATAGATATGATCACTGGGTGCTAAATAATAGCAGGGGAAATCCCTTCACAAAATCTGAACCTAACTTATAATAGTGGAAGGGAATTATGGAAATGCTCAGCTTCTGCACATCAAAATGACAGTACAGACTGAGCTTTTCTGTAAAATCCATGTCACTGGGTAGGGCAAAGAGCAGACACAAAATTGGGAGAAGTCAGTTATACAAGTTCAGTTTTGCATCACTTCAGGGACTCAACCTGTGGGACAGTAGCCACTCTATGGAAAACTTGTTGGTATTCTTAGGTCTCTGGACATTCAAGTTGCCCAGAAGCAAAAGGATGCTGTTTTTTGATAAAGAGATGGGCCACAAAAGTGTCTCAAGACCACATTTGGTGGCCCCTCAAAATTTAAACTTGATTAGATATTGTCAGTTTTGACTAATTTTTTTGAAAGAACATTTTCTGATGCAGCCTACATCTGAAATCAAAGGCTCCCTGTAGTACAAGGTTTCAATGAAACATCATATTTTTGAAGAAATTACTATGGGATGCTATAACACCAGACTTGGCAGATGATTGGCCTGACCCAGGCAGGCATTTATGAAACAGTTGTGAAACACACACTGTAATGTGTGTTCCTCAGCAAGGATGGTATATATGGGGGTACTCATTAAGTCTTAATAGAACAAATGGCACTATTATACAATGAAATCTGGTGTTATATATTAGGATTTGGAACACTTCGGGTTTTAGAAGAATTTGCATCTTGTCTAAAGACAGAATAAAGGAAGAATAACTACCAACATAGTAAATTTCTTTTATACAAGTGAGAGTGTGCTAAGGACTGCCTCTTAGTCAATGAAATCTGCTTCATTTGCTAGGTAAGTGTGATTATCATAATACAGCCAGGCTCATTCTATTCTTCTTTGGTTTAAGACATTTCATAAAGTGAGAGGACCTAATTAAACAATGGTTAGCTTTTGGACCACAGATATATTCACAATCACAGTGAATTAATTAAACACAATGAATTATTTGATCATTTTTTTCCTGCTGTGGCTAATATTTGACATTTGGTATATTAATACTTTTTCTTTAAAGGTTTTATTTATTTGACAGACAGAGACACAGTGAGAGAGGGAACAGAAACAGGGAGAGGCAGGCTTCTTATAGAGCAGGGAGCCCAATGCGGGACTCACTCCCATGACCCTGAGATCATGACCTGAGCCAAAGGCAGCAGCTTAACCCACTGAGCCACCCAGGTGCCCTTGGTGTATTAGTTCTAAAATTATCAACTCCAAATTGTTACTACAAAATGAAAGTACTTTTTTTTTCTTTTTCTCTTTTTAAACAAATGGGCCAGAATTTTTCTCATTCTAAATGAACATCCTCCTTCAGACTAGTCTCTTGGTAGAAGGACATTCATTCCAGTGATGTTGCAATTGGTATAACCATTTTTGGAGTTCCTCTCTTGCCTGCTTTATACCAGCCACTGTGATAGGTCCTGGAGACAGAGTGGAGGACGAGGCCCAGCCTCTGACATCTGGAGTTTTTAGCCTAGTCTCCTGGCAATCCCCTCAGACAGTTGTGGTTGTCATAAGAAAACCATTTCATTTAATACTTTGTTTTTCTTGCCAAATCCTTTCTATCAGCCTTATTGCCCACCTGATTCATTACACATGTCTCCAAATGAATTTTTACCAAACAACAAAATGCAAACAAAAGAGACTACCAGCTCAGTATCCTTATTCCTGTCCAGTAGCCTCCCTCCTCTGTATCGTAACCACTGGTCTCCCTTCCCATTACTTTAGTCCCCTACCATTGAAAACCCTTCAATAGTTCCCTATTACCCAAAAGATAAAGTCAAAACTACCTTTCTGGCATCATCTCTTGCCCCATCTCCTGATTTTCATGTCTAGTAATCTGAGCCAACTCTATTGGGCTGGTTCGTCATCCAAAACCTTGCAGATCTCATGCTGCCCTTCAGAACCCTATAGTCATTGCTCCTTTGTCTTTTGGTTGACTTTGTTAAAAAGAACAAATCATGATAATTTTGATTTGAGTATTTGTTCCTTGAGTGCTAATGGGAATGTTAAATTATTTCTGGACATAAAACAGGACAAATCTGGATATATATTGATCTTTGGTAATTTTGTTTATGACATGAAACTTGGTGATTCTCTGTAATACCTAATCTGAAACATTTTCTTCTATTCTAGCTTTGATTTTTGTTTCTAATCCATTACTTCCATTTACTTCCTCAGAAACACCTGATACTGGTAGGTAGGCTATGAGACCTACCTTCCACATTGACTATTTTTTCTCTATTCTCTAAAAAGTACTTTGGGAATATTTTTCCATTTATTTGTCTGCTTCCATGATTCAGCATTATGTGCTATCAAGTCTATTTTCTCCTTTTGATTCATTCTTCCATCTTGACCATCGCATTTATTTGTTTGGTTGCATCACAGGAACCTGGTGTAGAAAATTGTGTAAATCTGTCATTGAATACAAAATATGCTATTTTAAAAATCTTTACTTAACAGAGAAGGATCTTTCTTTCTGGTTGCTTTATAGCTGTATTAAGCCTGATTTGGGGAGAGAGATTTTCAGGCGAACTCACTCATTTCTCTGTCTTCCTGGAAGACAGATGTATAAATGTTGACATATTTATACACAATATAAATGCTTAATTCTGGGAATTTGGTTAGCATATTCTAAAAGCACCAGCATGTATTTGCTGCATTAGCCATAACCTGGATAGGGCTTGTGTATTTTGTAACTATGTTGCTAGTTCTTCCCTGTAAGTTTTAGTACTTTATGTTGATTGTCTTTGGACAGTAAATATATAACTAAAACTCATTTTTCTTCTCTATGTTCCTCTTTTATTTTGGTGTTCTTTCCATGTCTCCTTCTCATATCTCTTAGTGAATTTAGCACCACATGCAGTTCTGCTAATAGCTCAATTAGAACACTAAATGAAATTTGATTACTTATTTAACTTTTTCTACAAAATGAAAATAACTTCAATGCTTTTCTGATCCAAAAAGAAAAAAAAAGCAATGCATACTCCTAATAGAAACACTCAAACAATATGGAAGTAGGTTACTTGTCTAAAAAAAAAAAAAAGAAGTTCATAGAAGGGATAAGTGATGTGGATGATTGATGTTTTGACTTTTGGGGAAGTATTAATGGAACTGTTACATTGCCTAGGAAAGAAGTATTTAGGCAGTGTAGGCACTATTTGTATTCATTTAATGAAATTCTTCTTTTCCTTCATTTTATGAAATCCTTAAGATAATGTTTATGCTCCTAGCGTGAGTAGGAAAATGTTTTGCTTGATAACTCTCAGAAACTGCTAAATACTTAGAAAACATGGTTATGTAATGCTCAAGAAGTATGTAGTTCAGCTATCTGTTTAAAACTCAGATGCTATACAAGTTTCTAACTAGTTGAGATGCCTGCATGTTTATGAAAGAGGGAGCATTTAATAGGGTTGGACAGACTGGAGTTCCAGACTTCAAAATACAGATGATGAATTGCAAATTCCTCTACTTGATCCCAATGGGTTATGGTTTCCTCCTTAAAAGCTGTATTTGAATGATATATAGTGGCTGGTAATAGCATCCGGCTCCAACCTTGTAATTCCCTTTGGGACTTTGTAAAGCTTATGGGTTTTGTTCATATTCCTTTACTTTAAAGAACAGCTTTCATGTTCTTCTCTAAAGGAATATTGTTTGCAGCAGCAATTAGTTGGGCGATTAATAAGTCCTTTCAGATATAAGTGTGTATGTACACAGGTACAGTTGTAGGTGTAAATGTGAACTACATATATAAATAAAGCATATTTTCAAAAAATAGAGACTTCCCTTTGACCAGTTAAGTGATATCTTAGCAACAGCCAAGTGACTGATGAAGCCCTTTTTATTACACTTTAATTTTTATTTTTTAAAGACTTTATTTATTTATTTATTTATTTATTTGACACAGAGAGAGAGAGATCACAAGTAGGCAGAGAGGCAGGCAGAGAGAAAGGGGGGATGGAGCAGGCACCCTGCTGAGCAGAGAGTCTGATGCGGGGTTTGATCCCAGGACCCTGAGATCATGACCTGAGCCGAAGGTAGAGGCTTAACCCATTGAGCCACCCAAGCGCCTCTACAATTTTATTTTTAATGTAAATGTATACCTCTATGTACCTGATTGTCCATCATTTCCAGAGAGAATGAAATTCACCATGGGAACATTGTTTCTATACTCATTCATTCCTTCTAGTAATTTATTGAGAACCTATTATTGTCCAGACACTGTACTAGCTTCTAGGCAAACAAAGACAGAATGGGGGAGAAGAGGCTTTGATTTCTCTTAGTCAATAATCCTCTAGTGGTGATTACAGATAGTTACAATACAATGTAATAAGTATAAGGGCAAAGATGGCTCTATGGTTGCATTGAAGCACAGAGTAGGGACAATTCACGTAGAATGATAAACTAGAATGCAAACTGTATTCTTATCAATGACAACCATTGGCTGAGTTTCTATCATAAGGAGAATTCCATGCTGAGCTCTGAGTATCCAAGAGTTATATATGACTTCAAGTTGCTTAAGATTGAGTTGGTGAGAAGGAGTATTCCCATGTTTAAGGAATAACGGATAAAGTTAATATATGGGATTCTTATAGGGTGATAGCAGTAAATAAAGAGTTGAAGAGGAAGTTTAAGGCCAAATTGTAGAGTTCCCTGAATGTTATGCTAGGAGTTCTTATGCGGAAGTCAATGTATTAGCTAGTGGGGCCACTAAAGGTCTTTGATGCTCTGAACATGAACATGAATGTTTAGCTTCCCTGCTAAATACAAGCTCAAAGAATCAAGTAGCTGCTCCTCCCTTACATAGCATCACTAGGCCAGAGACAAACACAGTCCTTAGCACATAGTAAGTTCTCGATAAATATTTCTTGACCAACTGCCTATATACAAAATGTTTCTTTGACAATGCTGGCTGTTGTTAATAGCATGTGTTGGGTGACAGATTAGAACTGGGAAAACCAGACTGGCTGCCTTAAGTAAAGTAATGAAGACCTGGACTTCAGCAGGGTTGTTGGAGATAGAATGAAGAAGTGATTGCAAGAAAGAAACGGCTAGTACTTCGTGACTGGATAGGTTGGTGAAAAAAGAGAAATAGAGGAAGCAAGAATTATTCTAAGGTTTTGAGAGGGTAAGAAAAAAGGACCGCTAGCAGAAATGGGGAGCCTAGAGGAAGCTAATTTGGAGAGAAAATGTAAAGGCATAGTGTTTTCAACTAACATCCAGTATACTAGTCATGAAGCATGGCGATTACAGGTAACTTGTCTATTTCCATATCACATAGTGGTAATGTCCAAGCCACCAGTTATGGTAGTGGCCTAATGCCAAGGCCACATGCGCACACACACACAGCAGTAGGCAGAAAGGCCACTGTGCCTTCCAAGATTGATGTTTTTATTTTTTATTTATTTTTTTTAAAGATTTTATTTATTTATTTGACAGACAGAGATCACAAGTAGGCAGAGAGGCAGGCAGAGAGAGAGGAGGAAGCAGGCTCCCCGTTGAGCAGAGAGCCCGATGTGGGACTCGATCCCAGGACCCTGAGATCATGACCCGAGCCGAAGGCAGCGGCTCAATCCACTGAGCCACCCAGGCGCCCCCAAGATTGATGTTTTTAAATGTGAAGCTAACTAATCAGATGAAAGCACAAGGAACACCCACAGCAACTATAATAATAATAATAATAATAATAATAATAAAAAATTACACAGGATATTTTAAATGCCTAACCATTGAAATGCCATCCTTTGAAATTCAGTACTATGATTTCAAGGTCCAGTTCCATTAACTAGCATATTGAGAGAAAAATGCTATGTATGTCCTTACAGAGAACAAGCATTTGAGTAGTGTTTAAAAAAATAGTAATAAAAAGACAATAGCAATTTGCTAAGGCAATATGTCATAACTTTGATTATGCAAAAAGTGAAGTGGAGTGTAGTGAATTTGAGGTCAACTTTTCAAACAAGTCATCAGGGAAAAATAAGAAAAGTGCCAGAGAGCTAAATATGCATGAAACTGCTATTGAAGTTTAATGGAAAAATGGGGCTCTTGTCAGCTAGCTGAGTACTTAATAATGTTAACAACACTACAAACAAGTTGTGGTTTATTGCTTCAATTTCCTACGTACTGGCAAGAGAATTAACAAGACTGATGCATTAAGATCTTAGATTTCAGTCAAATTAGGTGACTAAGAGGGTGATGAAAAACACTTGTTCTTGAAGGGAACACAACTCTATCAGGAACTTGTTACATTCTCCATCAGATCATTGGATGAGCTGCTGATTTAACAGTTGCACTGAAAAGGAAACCCCTTAATCAATCCTTTTTGTACAAGAGCATATTAGGTGATTTAAAGGAATGATATACAGAGGAAGTAAGCATGTGTACATCTCCGAATATTTATGTTTGAATTTGGAGAGATGAGTAAAATAACAGAAATTTTGTGAGTATCTTTGTTTCTTTTACAATATAAGATGCTATTAAAGTAGACTTTTTGAAGATGAACTCACTTTAGTTTTCCCTCAGATTTAATGGACGATCTCCATGTAATTTAATGACTCATTTGAAATTGCTTGGTCAAATGGAAGCTTTCTCCTTCAAGCTCTTTCTCAGCACCATATGGATTACAATTGCCACTGGTATCCTCAAATATCTACCTTTACTACCTTGTAAGCCATATGGCCTCTTCACAAAAGGGGTGCATTAACAAAAGCTGGGAATAGTAAACTGGTTGATGAAAGACTGAAGATATTTCATGAGAAAGTACAGCTTCCACTTCTTCAGTGAAAAGTATCCTCATTGTATACTTGACTCAACTAAAAGTCAGTTAGCCATTTTTTTTTTCCTAGAGAAAAAAATCAGACTGTCGTTATCCGAATATTACATTTCCTCTGGAGAATATGGGTGGCCTTTTCTAAGTGGATATGTTCTCTAGATTTATCTGGTATGATTAATCTCTTGGAATTGAAGTTAAAGATTTATGGATTGATTGTTAGATTGTTAGAACTTTGAGGCCAGTGCTTTAAAAATCTTAGCAGCAGGATTCCTTATAAGATGGGATCTTAGGTGAATGCCTGTTATAGCTATGTATGAAAGCAGGGATGCTTTCTTTGGGAAAGAGGGAAGGGAGATGGACCCACCTGCTGGCCCTTCAACTCTAGCAGCCACCCCTAGGACACCTACAAGGAGCCCTAGAACAGCACATTTGCTTCAAAAACACACCAGTTTCACAGATGGTAAAACTGAGACTCAGTGTGGTGAAATGACTTGGCCAAGGTCATACAAACCCATGAAGCTGGGGCAGTATTTAGCACTAGAAGCCACTTTTCTTCTAAAATGGCCAAGTCATTTCACCACACTGGATGGGCAGAAGGTGGCTTAGGTTCCCAGGCTTCTCCAGCTCTCACTTCATGGCAACTTTCAGAAAGAATTGACATACAGAATTAACAGAAGACTGCATTAATTTCTGTTTCATTTCATAGATGGTTTGGGAGTAAAAAGCAAAACTGCTTTTGTCTAGTGCTTGGTAGCTCTCAATTCCATGGAGGAAAAGAGGAGATTATGCACAGTCATTAGGAAGGCTTCTTGAGAAGCTGAAGTTGCTTGAGAAGTGACACCACCATTGACTAGAATACATTGAGTACAAAAGGGAGAAACTAGTCAAAACTAGTTATGCACCTAAGTCCTGAAATGTAGTGTTGCATCCATCCAGAGAGGTAATCGCTCCTGCCATTACTGAGCTCTGTGATCGCTCAGTCTAGCATGATAGACGGCTTCGAGCTCAATCCCATCATCGGCAGATCTCACTGCAGAAGCCTGGGCTCATACAGCTCAGCTGAGGTTCAGGAGCTGAGAAATAGCTACCCTGGCAGTTCTTTGCTGACCTTTAGGTATTGGTTATAGGCCTACATAATTGAAATAAATGATCTTTTTTCATTAGTGCTTTATGGAACCATTTAAAATTATAATCTTCCCTGTCTGAGAATTGGTTTAATATGATCCACTATGATTACCTCTAATTGGATTTAATTTAGATTGAAATGTTGAGCTCAGATAATGGCTAAGTCTCCAGTGCCGTGTGTGTGTGTCTGTGTGTGTGTGTGTGTGTGTGTGTGTGTGTGTGTGTTCAAATTTCAGGAGGTTGATTTTTCTTGCTGTTGACCGCTGTGATTGTATGTTACTAAACCCCGAAGGATAGTTCGTCCTTGTTGAAAGTTGTAGTTAAAGAACATACAGGGGACTGAAATTCTATCCTGGGAAGGGACAAAATAGAGCCCCACACTTTGCTTCTATCTCTTCTCCCATTCTCACCCTTAAGGGGATGCTGCAGCCTTCCCTATAAGATGTCATTTTCTGTCTAGACATCTCTCTAAATCTCTTGGGGTCTGGGAGGTCATTTCTCATGTAGATGCCAAAAACCGTCTTTAACAGGCAAAATGGTAAATGGCATAAGCATTTAATTGGGGGAATAGACTTGGAAAAAAAATAGTCTGGGGCTCAGGACAGTGGGATGAAATGTTGTGAAAAGCTGGGATAATAATGGCGTCATGGGAAAGCTCCTGGCACCTAATAGCATTGTTTGCTTTCTGCTTGCTTCTTTGTCCTTGGTGGACTTCTGCTTGTGTCTTGCTGCTTCTTTCCTCTATTAAGGCCATAAAATTCCATAATCAGGCAAGCATTTGACTAAAACATTTTGGGGCTTTTCCAAACATGTATTTTTAAAGTCATTTACACAGTGACACTGTGTCTTCAGAGCTCAGCATCTCACCAGGGGCCTGGAATTCATGCTCACTAATGCACTGGCTTGGTTCCCTTTCTAACAGGAGGCACTGGTTAAAAGCCTGCTCCCACCTCAGGCTCACTGGGTCTAAAACCTGACTGACCCAGAGGAGCCTTATTGTAGTGATTAAGACTTCAGATGGATTACCCCCAACGTGGGCCCTGTGAATGGATTTGGTTATCACAGTGTTCAGACTTAAGGCTCACTACTGAAAACCACAGAGATGAGTTATCAAAACTGTTCCCTATAAAATTGGAAACATTACGTACCAACCAGACACACACGTGATGCCAAGAAAGGGCAGGAGGATCAAATCGGGTTTCAGACCAAATGGGTATAATGCCTCCTTCCTTTGGTTTCTATCCTGTCTTTCCTAGTGTTCTGGGAGCTAGAAACCACAGCCTTGGGAAACTATTAAAATGAGGTTTAGAATATTGTTGGATTGAAAAAATAAGGAGTTGGGGGAAACAGGGCTACCTGCTTGGAACAAGGCAAATTTACTATCACTTCATTCACTGTGATTTTGTTCCACCTGAAAACATCTCAGTGCCAGGATAATAGGGAAATTTTCTCATCAAGGACAATGGACCAGATGGTAATATTACAACTGAGATGTTGGTCTGGAAAAGCCAGAAGGCAGAGTTGGAACGTGGTGATTCATCTTTAATCCTTCAGAGGCTGACTCTCCTTAGAGTGAGATGTTGATTGTAACCAGACTTTCTGTTTTGCCATGGGATTTTCTGTCTTTGCTTAAGGACAGACAGGAAGCATCAAGGCAGGTGCCATGTGGTTAAGAGGGATCAGTGATCCTTATTCACTATGCAGAGAAGGAAGTCCAATGTTCATTTTCTTCATGAGATGGAATATATAAAAAGAAAAAAATCTGAGAACCTCTCAGAGAGTCTGGATGCCTCTATTTAATTTCCAGCCAAGGGTAAGATTCAACATGAAGGGAAAGATTATATTCCACATATGTGCATATATTGTTATAGATTAATATACTATTAATTCATGTTAACGTATTTAACACATAATATAATCATATATGTATACAATAAGTTGGGAACTTACATAATTTATTCAAGTGGCTCCCGAGAGAAACAAATGAGTCAAAGTCTAATGAGACTCTTAATAGGAGAGAGGAGCTGATAGCACAAATAAACAGTTTCCTGGATGGTCTGAACACTTACTTGTTCATATAAATAAAATCCAGGATATGAACTGGGGATTCCCAACTCTACCATAGTTGAGATGTTTGTTATTTTAATACACTTCCATGCCAGCCCCATTCCTCTGAGTAAAAGTAGTGAATGGCATAGAGTTGTTATATCTTAGATTAAGTTGAAAATAAATTAATTTTAGGGTGGGAGAATATAATTTCACAACATTCCTTAAAATAATTGGAGGCACTCAGAGATGTCACAAAACCAATATTGGGAAACCGAACTAACCCTTCCGTTAAATTTGGTTTAAAGTGTTGGTAACTTTCAAATTTGTAATAAGTATGTTTAGAAATCATGAGGACAAACTTCCTTTGGGTTTTTACCAATTTCACCTTTTACCACAGCTCTTCCAACACCGTAGCCATCTGGTTTGAGGTGAGGCCTATAAGTCCCATAGGGAACTTTAAATTCTTATCTGTCCTTGTGGTGGGAGAGACATCTTTGTTTTGGAGGAATTTCGTGGTCCAGATCATTAAATAATAGCATCCATATGAGAAATCACATTGGTGATTTTGTGTTCCTGAATGGACAAAATAAATACTCTGTGGCATTGGTTGATTATTAGTGTAAACAGCCCAAGGGAGCACAGTCAGGGACCCACAATCTGATTTTGCAAAGGATGAAAGGAAGGTGAATATAGCCAGTGGAAGCTGTTCTTGTATTTTTATCACCACTGTCACCTTCATTGTCATCACCATCATTTGTTTTTGCTATAAAAGAATGCACAAAAGCAGCATTCTATGCAGTGATACAGGATAAAAAATAAAAGTCTCTCCCACCTTTGTTCTTTTCTAGTTTCATTTCTCAGAGATGCCACTTGTAACTATTAAAGATTCTCGAAGGGGCACCTGCATGGTCAGTCAGTGAAGCCTCTGCCCTGGGCTCAGGTCATGATCACAGGGTCCTGGGATTAAGCTCCACATCGGGCTCTTTGTTCAGAGCCTGCTTCTCCCTTTCCTTCTGCCTGCTTATCTGCCTGCTTGTGCTCTCTTTCTCTCTCTAAAATAAATAAATAAAATCTTTTTTAAAAAGGTTCTGGAAGATACCACAATGCTGAACAGTATAGCACAGTTTCTCGATTTGTCTATTTTAGATTTGTCTATTATATATATATATATATATATATAGTCTAATTTAGATATATTTTAGACATATCAACTGCATTTTCTGTTGCTATGACAGATGAGGAATTTAGCAAACTATGCTGTTTTCCACGTTTCATCTCCCTTCAGCTTCTTTATTAGGTTAGTTATATTACTTTTAAATTTCTTCCAGTGATTTTATTTATAAACTTTAAGCACTGTATATTCTGTTGTATTTCTTGTTTCATCGAATGTCGACACTATTTGCTCCCTACATTGTAAACAAACAAAGCACATACCCGCTTACCACCATCT
Organism: Mustela nigripes; assembly: GCF_022355385.1. Lineage (NCBI taxonomy): Eukaryota > Metazoa > Chordata > Mammalia > Carnivora > Mustelidae > Mustela > Mustela nigripes. The sequence continues at coordinate 5,802,504 of NC_081575.1, read as the reverse complement.
CTCTTTCCCCTTCTGCCTCCTGTTTTCTCCTATGTCATTAATTTTATGTTGTCAAGGTTTGTAACATTTACAATTTATTCTGTAACTACTGAGTTCAACCATATTAAATTATCATTTTGTATGTCAAAATAGCCCAGTATCAGCAATTTCCTGTGGTTTGATCTAATATAATTATACTCTTTGTGCTTATCTATAGCTTGATTCTAAACACTGAAAGCCAATAAGTATTCATAATATTATATGTATGAGTTTCATGATGGAACAAAGCAGTGTCACTGGCCTCATGATTTTAAATACTGTTTAATGATTCCCAGCTATAAATTTCCAGTTCCAACCTCTCCCCTGAAGTGGAGACTTCTATCTAAATAAGTACTTGATACCTGCGTGCCACATCCTAGTGACAGTCACCTAACTGGTTTCCCTATTTCTATTCTTGTTCTCATCCGGACAGTCCATTCTACCATCCATTCTCCAGAGAGTAGTCAGAGTGATTTTAGAGCAGAAATCAGATCATTTCCCTCCACTGCTTAAAACCTTCCAATTGTGGGGTGCCCGGCTGGCTTAGTTGCTAAAGCATGCAACACTTGATCTCATGGTCAGTAGTTCTAGCTCCATGTTGGGGGTAGAGTTCACTTAAAAACAAACAAACAACCTTCTAATTGTATCTTTTTATACACAAGATGAAACAAAACATCTTGTGCATGACTCATAAGGCTTTGCTTAATCCTCTCTGATCATATTTCCCATCGCTGATTCATCATTTATTGCCTTCCAGTTGCCATGGACTTACACTGTTTCTGCCACATACCATGATGCTTCCTATCTTAAGGCTTTACAATGTGCCATTTCCTCTGCCCACAACACCCTGTTTCCAGATCTTTCCATGGGTGGCTGATTTTTGTCACTCAGGTCTCAGTTCAAATACCACCTTCTTACCTGACCACCCAGTCTTAAATAGTACATACCATATCAACACTAGTCACCCATCCAGTTTTATTTCCTTGAGAATGATTAAAGCACACTGAGAGTTTCGTATTTGTTCATCTGCATATATATATATATATATATATATATATATATATATATATATTTTTTTTTTTTTTTTTTATATACTCTCTGTGGCCAATGTAGGGTTTTAACTCATGACTCCAAGAGTTGCATGCTCTATTGAGAAAGCGAGCCAGGTACCCCATGCTTATTTTTTATAATCTATCTTCCAGCCTTTGAATGTTTACTCCATAAAGATAGAAAAATTATTTTATGTTTCTTTTTTACAATCATATATCCCCTGAGCACCTAGTATAACTTCTGCCGAGGGGCTGGCTCCAGCCCATTCCCCTGACCCTGTGGGGCGTTCTTCTTCTGTTGAAGCTTCCCAGCATGACGGTTTGGGGTCCTGGTCCTTCTTTTTCCCAGATTCCCCCGTTTTATTTATGTTTCTGTTTACAAATTGGAGTGGGGTCCTCCACGGGGCCAGGGCAGCACTCCCCAACCCCGGTGTCGCCAGGAGAGGGTTTTGGATCGAGCCCTGTCCAGTATAACATAAGTACTCAACAAATAATTGTTTAAGAATATACTTCACTGTCCAGTATAACATAAGTACTCAACAAATATTTGTTTAAGAATATACTTCACTGAGAAGGAATGTAATCCTAAATCATTGAGAAGCCTCAAGATCAATGGATTATGTTTTTTTATACTGTCAATTATTCAAAAGGTGCCCTATTTTATTTTGCTTCATATTTGGATCATGCTTTTTTTGTTTTAAAGATTTTATTTATTTATTTGAGAGAGAGAGAGAGCATGAGCAAGGGAGAGAGGCAGAGGGAGGAGGAGAAACAGGCTCCCTGCTGAGGAGGAGCTCAGTGCAGGGCTCTATCCCAGGACCCTGGGATTAAGACCTGAACCCAAGGGAGACACTTAACTGACTGAGCCACCCAGGTGCTCAGACAATACTTGTTTTGTGTGGATTAAAAACCAAAATAAAACAAACAAAAGGAAAACACAGTTTTTTAGTCTCTCTCTTACTCTCTTGCCTATCCCCTCTCCATCTCCCTACTTCCCTTCCTTCTTCCTCCCACCCTTCCATTCTGTAAGAAGAGGAATTTTCTTTCATTTCATCAGTAAAAAACTTAAAGTTTTAACACATGTTGTTTATGTGGTAACATTTTTTTCCCTTCTTGAACGTATTTTTCAAACATCCTTCTAACTTCCTGTTCAGATTGAGCCAATTACATCCTATCATTCTGTGATATGTATGCCTGTCTGGTGCATTTCAGGAACAGAAAGGAGGTTAGTTTGACAAGAGTGGGTGAATGAAAGTGTAGTAGGAGATGAGGTCACAGAGGTTATAGACATGTCATGGAAGACCTGATAGGTTAGAATAAAGACTTTAGCTTGAACTCTGAGTGAGATATGAAACCGTTGTATGGTTCTGAACAAAGGCTCACTTTGGTTGCTGGATTGAGAATAGATTAAATGTGGACAAGAACAGAAGCAGAGGGACAAATGAGGAGGTTAATTCAGTATTAGAATTAAGAGGTTAATTCAGTATTCCAGCTAAGAGATAATGTTGGCTTGGATCAGGGTAGTGACAGTAGAGGTAGTAAGGAATGGCCAGATTCAAGATATATTTGAAAGTGGAGCCAACAAGAGTTTCTGGATATAAGGTAATGAAGAAAGAGACGACTAAAGGATGAATCCAAGGAATTTTCCCTGAGAAATAGAGAATATGGGGTTGCTAATACATGTGAGAAAAATTGAAGGAGGATGTTTCCTTGAGGGTGGGGTGAATGGGATATCAGAAGTTCATTTTCAGATATTAATTTTTGAAATACCAATAGGCAGCTGAATATATTAGTCTGGATTCAGAAGAGAAATACAGGATGGAGATATAGATAGGGATCAGCCTATAAATGGCCCTTAAATTCATGATACTAGATGATTTTCCCTAAGAAGTAGGAGGAGATAGAAAAAAGAGAAATAGGAACTAAATCCTGGATTTTAATGTTTAGAATTTGTGGAGGTGAATAGCCAGCAAACAAGGCTGGGAAGAAATGGCTAGGGACGTAGGAAGGAAATCTACTGTGAAGGAAGTATTCTGGAAGCCAAGTGATTTTCTATTTATCCTTAATAAACTAAAATCTCCACATGAATAGGTATGGGCCATCTTTACATCTTTATATTTGGCATTTTAAGGGCCCTTTTCATCTAAAGACTTGTGTGTTTCCTCTATGAATTTTTCCCCTCTATTATGTTCTAATGACTAATGTTTGTTTCATTCTAGAGCTCCTTTTAAATAAATATTAGACCCTTTGGATCTATGTTTAATATTTTTTACCTTTTCTGTTCATATTTGCCATCTTGTTATCTTAGACTATAATTTTTTTTTTTTTGTTATTTAGTCCTTGTACTTGAAAAATCTGGAGTCTTTTAAAAATTTTCTAAGTACTTTCCTATTCTGTTATTGCTTCTTTTTTCATAGGAGCTCATTCTTGACTTCTGTTCTCAGCATAATCTATTTCCTCTGGGATCATTTGTTTTGTTTATTCATGTAGGTCCTTCTCTTTTATACTGTTGCTTTTGCACAAACATCTGGTTATCCATGATTTATGAATGAAGAACTACATTGATTAGAACAGTAGCTGGCATGAGTTTCTTTCAGAGTTGTACTGATGGGCTACTGTCTGGATTGAGAGTGCTCCTCCACAGAAGTCCTAAAGTGAGGGCGTCTTCCCTTTGAAGTCTTTCAAAGTATTTCAGGCTTTATTCTCAAAGTAGTAGACTTTAATGCATTTCATTCCTCGGAGAGACTGTCCTTCCTTGTGTGTTTCCCTTCCAGATGAGGCAGAGTGTCATCCTACCCTGTACCCTGCCTTCTCCAGGTGAATCTTTTACTCTGCTTAGGAAACAGTACTCCAGCTAGGACCAAATACTGCCGCTACTTTGTGTACATGGAGGAAGAGGAGAGGTTAACTGGCTCTGTCACCCATTGACAGTCCTCTAATGTGTCCACTCTGATTGCTGTCCCATAGTCCGTGTTTGCTCTTAGTACTTAATTGACTCTGAGCTTGGAGCTTCGTGGGAGCTCTACCAGAGAAAGCATCCTCCCCCTCCTTTGAGCTTTCTTCCATAATATAGTATGGATGACACTAGGGACTTTGGTTCTAACCAATACACTATGCTGCTTCCTGGTATGTATTTCCTGTGATTTGATTGGAGACTTGTAGGACAAAGAAGTAACACACGTGATCAGGCAGTCATCTTGAACTAGAAATGCTGAGACTATTTTCCAATTTTAACTGCAGTACTTTGCTGACTTTCCAACTTATTTAATAAAATGTTTACTATATCAAAGAGTTAGGGATATTACATTCTTTTTCATATACTGTCTGTAGCCTTCAGATATGGATCCTACAACAGGCTCGCCTTTGCATCCTTTGGTCGATGGTTGGAAATGGAGGCTAAGGAGGGGTGGAGGACCAGTGTGGGTCTATACTCTACATAGGGTATTCATTTAATATTCTTAACAGTCTTATGAGGTAGATAAAATCCCCATTTTATAGATGAGAAAACAGAGGCTCAAAGAACATAGGAACTCGCCCAGTGTTGTATTGTTGGTGTCTGACCTTGGACTGGGATCCAAATCTATTTTACTTCAGTCCTGTGGACTTTCACATCAATATCCCTCCATCTCTTTGCCATTGTCCTCTATGATAGGAAAGAATTAAGGCCAACTTAACTGTAATCTTCACTGGCATGAGAATTTCAGCATGCTATGTGTGAAAAACATTGTTAGTTATAGGTTTTAATTGGTAATCATCTAAATTTCTTGGTATTTTACTCATCTATTTTCTTTGTCTTTGAAATATGCATTACTTTTCAAATTTCATGAAATTGTTCTCAGTGGAGAGGCTGATACCGTGGGCCCATTATTTCTATCATAAGCTTAAGTCATAACTAGTAAATTGTGAAGGGGGTGGTGGTTGTTAATAATTTTGAGTGTGCATGGCCTGAGTTTGCATTTCAGGTAATGGCTCATTTTTCCCCCAACAGGCAGCTTTTATAGAACAAAAGAGTGGCCATGTTAAAAGCAGCTGAGTGTTGCTGTCCAGTTCTGAACAGCTAAGCCCTGCAGGCACTTGCTCAGGGGTGGAGGTGGGACTGTAACACAGAAGCAAAGGTCTGAATAGATCAAGACAAGTGTGTTGTCAACTCAAAAGAGCAGGTTGACTGCAACAGGATAGAACCCCAAATCAGGGCCACAATGGCGAGGCTGGGGAGGGGAAGCCGGTCACTTTTTCTTTTCATTTTGCAGCCCCTTTTCTACTTACTGCTACCAGAGCATCTCAGTTACACATGCAAGGACACACAGAACCCAGGGACACACATGACAGTTACAAAGGCATCCACTCCTAGCTGCTGCAAAAATGTGTGTTTGGGTCCTGGTGAGGGTGCTTCCAGCCCTCTGACTCACTTTCCCACCCCACTTTTTCCCCTCCTTCAATGAATTTTCCCATGTTTTGAGAGACTGCAGAACTCAAATACAATGTCCTTGCCTATGTGCAATGTCACCTTATGAATACTTCTTTGGTTCATGGTGCTTTTAGACAAAACTCAGAGTCAAGGTCAAGGAAGGCGAGGAGGAGGTAGGTGAGGTACTTTCCTTGGGCACAGAACTGAAGAGGGGCAAACCCCTGCCCCTTAATAATAAAGATGATTACCATTTCAATACAATGATTTTTTTAAAATCGCAATGAATGTGGGGTGCCTGGGTGGTGTAGTTGGTTGAGCATTGCACTCTTGATTTTGGCTCAGGTTCTGATCTCAGGGTCGTGAGGTCAAGTATCACATTGGGCTCGATGTTCAACGTGGAGTCTGCTTGAGATTCTTCTCTCCTCTACCTCTGCCCCCCCTCCTGCCTGTCTCTCTCCTTTTCAAATAAATAAATAAATCTTTTTTTTTAAAGTCATGATAAAAAATATTCCATGATGAATAAAATGCCAGAATGTTATATCAAGACAGGATGTGACAGGACTGGGATTTGGGGGAGGTGAAAGAGATGAGCCATGCAAGGGCAGGGTCGAATCCTGTCAAAACAGTTTCTTAGAATTTGAAAAAAGGGCAAGAAACATCCTCAGGATTGTTGTTTTGCTTTTTATCACTTTAAATGAGTAAGACATATAAAAGTGCTTTCAAAAGATCTTAAATGTGTCATAAATGTAAAATATGACTGTATAACCATTATCATTTGTTCCCAATAATGACTGCCTGGTCATACTGACATTTTAAACAAGTCTATTCAGTTCTTTGAATCACTAAAGATTTACACTAATTTGACTTTTTTCCCCTTCTCTCTCTAAGTCATACAGGGAGCATTTGATTCAACTTTCCACCCTTTCTTTCTTTTCTTAATTACCATTTACTTAAAACACAAAACAGAGGGAAGCCCAGTGCCCAGCTCCCACTCACAGTGAGGGAGATGCTGTTTTCCGTCCCACACTGAGAAAGGATAAGATGGCGATTGCATTTTAGAAGCAATTAGAGGAACTTCTGGATTTCCACACACTCTATGACTTGGCATCTTGGTAGAATCTCAAAGATTTTAATGTGAGTGCTGAAAGATGGTAAAGATCATGTCTTGTGATGTAGAAAATGGAAGTTCCTACTAAAGCTTCATTAATGAGCCCATTTCCCTAAACTTCATTAAGCCAACCATAGACACTGCTCAGGTGCAGCCTGTCTTGCAGTTATTAGAAAGTGGTGTCAATGCAGCAAAGATTCAGAATTTACAAGTTAGGACTTAGTGTTCCACCCCAGCCTTTGAACTACCCTGAAGTGATCTTCTTATTTAATTAAAGGCATGTGTGGATCCAACAAGCTCCCTATCTCCTGTCTTGGCACGTATTACAGGTAGTCTAGAAAGAGAACAGAGAGATAAAGGAATGATGTTTATATAAATATAGTGTAGTACAGGTGTTGCTGGCTCCTCGAGGTATTGGATTCCCATGAATGAACATACCATGGAAGGGTTTTTCAGCAAGCCCAGAAAACAAGAGCCACAGCTAATGTAAGGAAGTTGAAATCATCACTGGATTGGGGAATGTGTTCAATGGAGCATGTGCGGCCTTAAAGTACAAACTACAACTTGCCCCCTAATTGGGGTAGCTCAAGTTTGTGTATATAGAGACATGCCATTCTTCTCTGCTCTTTCACTTGGGATCAATCACCCAGGACACTTTGGAAGGGACAGGTGAAGGTCAACCATTTTCCCTTACGTCCATTTCAGTTTTCAGAAGACCATTTCTTAATGGCTCTCAATTCTGTGTTTCGTTGTCCAAATTTAGGAATGGAGTGAACAGTCCAAACATCCACCCAACCAGTCTTGCATTCTACAGTATCTTACAGTTTACAAAGCCTTTTAATCTCCCATCAGTGATTTAAGGCCACTCAGGCAGAATCTGAGGGGTGGGAGAGCCATGCAGCAGAGACCTGGGCATGAGGCCTGTCTCTGAGTGGTAGCTGGGTAGCTCTGGCGGAATCGTAGAATCTGGCTGAGGTCCCATTTCTTCACTTATCCAAAGGGGATTACAACACCTACCTGCAAAGATAGTTGTGAAACATAAGAAGGAAACCCACACCAAGTGCCCAGTGCTGCCTCTGTCAAGGGGTAAACCCTGGCAAACATTAGTGGCCAATAAGACAGGATTATTTCTAATTTACAGATTGAGAAATTGAGGCAAAGGGGTGAGGGGAATCAGTTGTGTGTGAAATGATACCCCAATTAGCAGAACAAGGATTCAAGCGCAGATCTTTGGACTGAGGTTTACACTCCAGCCCCCATAACACAATTTGGGTGGTATTGAACAAAAGAGTATTCACTCACAGTTCTGGAGGCCAGAAGCCCCAAATGAGTTTCATGGAACCGAAATCAAGGCATCAGCAGGGTCCACCACCTTTGGAGACTTTAGGGGAGAATCCATTCCTTGCCCCTTTCAGCTTCCAACAGATGCCAACAGTCCTTCGATTGTGGCCACATAGTTTCAATCTCTGCTTCCATGGACACACTGTCCTCTCCTCTTCTTTGTGTGTCAAATCTGCCTCCACCTCTTTCTAAGAAGCCTGCATGTGGTTGCCTTTAGGGCTCACTGGGATAAGCCAGTGTAATCTCCTCATGGAAGAGCCTTAACTTAATCACATCTGCACAAAGTCCGGTTTTGTTGTATAAGGTAACATTCATGGGTTACAGGGATACACTAGGACGTGGATCTCTTTCCTGGGGCTTATTATTCAACCTACCACAGCTAGCATATGAAAATTTCAGTCTGGGCAACCTGCATCCAGCTTGATTCCTACCTCATGGCAGTTTATTCCAATGCAAACCCTCCCACTACCCTCCTGCTGGCTTGGACATCTGCAGCCCTGGTGGCCAGTCTGGGCCCCTAAGCTGCCTCTGGATCCAGCTTCATCCTCAAGATCCAGAACTGTCCTTCTGCCTGGGCCTAATGCTTGCAGGCTTGCCATTTTCCTCCCCTACATATGATCAGTGTGGCCCCGGGGATGCCTTCCAAAGTCAACTTAGTTCCATCCTCCTGCAAGGAGGGTTGATCTGCATTCTACAGCTAGACAAGGGGATACTAGTGGAAGGCTCTGATTCACTCAGGTTGGCTGGAATATAATGCAAGGATTTTTAGGGCCTACACCCATGGACACCTTCTGCAGAATTGGAATACTCTGAAGAAAACCTATAGACAGCTACAACTCCATAGCCAAGTGCAACTGGTATTTAGTCTCCTCTAAGGATTTATTAATGGTTACAGAAATTTATTTATATACATAGTGCATGCATGTAAATGTGTATGCTCATATATGCACATATGTGTGTGTATCCTGTACTTTTCATCAGAACTCCTCATTTATAGATTTTAATTCACACAAATAACACCTTTCACTGGTTCTCATGTTTTCATGAAAAATTTCCTGAGCACCTCTTTCAATGGCAGGCCCTTTGCTAGGTGCTAGGGATACAGAGGTGAAACTGCTCTTTCCCCTCAACTCTTAGGGGGATAACAGTCTAAGGAGTAGACAGATTTAGAAATGAGTAATTAAAGAATAGTGTGATTACTTCTATTCATCTACACAAAGTTGGAACAAAGGTGAGGTACTTGCCTAGGGTGCATAATTTAAGGAAGCTTTGAAACTCACTATTGATGACTTATTTTTTTCCCATGATGGTAAACAGTATTTTAATGCAGTATTTTAAAAAAATCAAAGCTACTGCCAAAAAAAAAAAAAAATCCATGATGAATGAAAATGCCCCCTTTTTTTCCCATGCAAGGTAATACCACCACAGGTTCCAGGGATTAGGTCCCAGGCATTGCAGGGGAGGAGGCACTAATATGAGCAGGTCCTCTGTGAGACAAGGCCAGTGGAAGGATGAGGGGGCAGGAGGGAGGCCACCATCCTCGCTGACTGGCAGTGCTTGTCTTGCCACTGAGTCTTCATATAGGAGGTGTTTGGGATGTTGGCTGTGGCTCAGCTTTGAGTGGGGGGGGTGGTCTGTATGACCTTTTGGGTTGCCAAAGTAGACTGGGCAGTGATCAGGTCTGGCTGCTCTGGGAAATTAAAGCAGGAGACTGCCTAGAAATGCTCTACCTCCATGATCTGCTAGCCAGATGCGTGTTCCAGCCCCCTGGAGAGAGGACTAGCCAAGCTTCCGCATGTGCTCAGGGGACTATGGGACTAGTCAAGACAGTGACCACTGTGGTGTCTGTATGAGGGGCAAGATTGAAATCTGTGAGTAAATCAGGGCTGTTGCCTTCTGGGTGGCATCCTTGGGACTTGGCAGTTCAGCAAATTACCCAGGGCCACAATGGCCATGGAGGGGATCAGTTTAATGCAAATTTTAGAGGCAGCTCCTAGTAAGCAGCCACTCAAGTTGAAATTTCCCAAGCTCACCTTGCTTGCATGGAGGAGAATTTGTCTTAGAATTTGTTTCAAGATAAGAGCCACAGCAGTATGACTCTTGATTAAATTAGTAGAGCAGAAAAAGAAATAGAAGGCTTAAGAGTTTGCAGAAGGGCCAGGTTCCCCCAGCTCACATTTCCCCTCCCCTCCCCTGCTCTAAGAAGACCCAAGTTCCATTCCCAAAAAGAAGCAGTTTTCTATTATAAAAGTAATAAATATTTGGGACACCTGGGTGACTCAATGGCTTGAGTGTGACTCTTGATTTTAGCTCAGGTTGTGATCTCAGGGTTGTGGGATCAAGCCCCATGTCAGGCTCCTGGCTCAGTGGGGAATCTGCTTTTCCCTCTCCCTCTGCTCCTTCCCCCCTCAAATAAATAAATCTTTTTAAAAAAAGTAGTAAATATTCATTATAGAAAACTGAGGAAATTCAGAAAAATGAAGTGAAGGAATCATATAACCTTACTTCTGCATTATTCGTTATTCATTATTGATAATATCATAACATAGTTCCTTTCAGTTATTGCCTGTGATAGTGCTTTTTCAATACATCATCGTATATGTACACATATATATACATACATGTATATAAGTGTGTGTATGTAGGTATATGTTTGCATGTATCTATACACATATATGTGTGTGTCTATACAGTATATGAACACACATATACAATTAAGGGTGTTTAAAATTTTGTACTTTGATTTTTTTTTATTCACTATTCTTTTTTCTCACCTGTTTTGACATCAGCATCAGCCCACATAGTCAACCACTTCCTCCTTGAGATACTCACTTGCCTGGCTTCTCTATTAGCACATTCTCCTAGTTTTCCTCTAATTCACTTCCCAGTTGTTCCTAGTATACTTTGACAACATAGATTTTTTTTATCTGACCATCACATACTGGGATTCTACAGAGTTAATGCCTTCCCCCTCTTTTACTTTGCATTCACATTTTTGGTTATTTTACCCATTGCCATGACTTTAAGTAAAAATGACATGCAGATGTCTCCCACATTTCTTTTTGTTGATTTAATTCCAGTATGCTTAACATACAGCATAATGTGAGTTTCAGGTATACAATGTAGTGGCTCAGGATTTCCATACATTACCACGTGCTCATCACAACTAGTGCACTCCTTACTCCCCATCACCTCATTCACCCAGCCCTCCACCAACCTCCCCTCTGGTAACCATCAGTTTGCTCTCTAGAGCTAAATGTCTGTTTCTTGCTTTGTTTATCTTTTATCCTCTTTGCTCATCTGTTTTGTTTCTTAATTCCACATATAGGTGAAATCATATGGTACTTGTCTTTCTCTGACTGACCTATTTCATTCAACATTTTATTCTCTAGCTCCATCCATGTCATTGCAAATGGCAAGATTACATTCCTTTTTATGACTGAATAATATTCCCTTATATATTTTTACCATATCTTCTTCATCCATTCATCTGTTGATGGATATTTGGGCTGCTTCCCTAATTTGGCTATTGTAGATAATGTTGCTATAAACATAGGGGTACACGTATCACTTTGAATTAGTGTTTTTATATTTTGGGGGAATATACCCAGTAGTGTGATTATTAGATCATAGGATAGTTCCATGTTTAACTTTTTGAGGAACCTCCATACTGTTTTCCAGAGTGGCTGCACCAGTTTGAATTCCCACTAACAGTGCAAGACGGTTCGCCCTTTTCCACATCTTTGCCAACACCTGCTGTTCTTGTGTTGTTGATTTTAGCCTTTCTGACTGGTATGAAGTGATATTGTAGTTTTGATTTGCATTTTCCTGATGATGAGTAATGTTGAGCATCTTTTCATGTGTCTGTCGGCCATCTGGATATCTTCTTTGGAGAAATGTCTGTTCATGTCTTCTGCTCATTTTTAAATTGGGTTATTTGTTTTTTGAGTGTTGAATTATATATGTTCTTTATGTATTTTTGATACTAACCCTGCAATGTCTCCCACATTTATATCTCTAGCACAAACTTCTTTAAGATCCAGGTTCACAGGGCGCCTGGGTGGCTCAGTGGGTTAAGCCTCTGCCTTCGGCTTGGGTCACAGTCTCAGGGTCCTGGGATTGAGCCCTGCATCGGGCTCTCTGCTCAGTGGGGAGCCTGCTTCCCCCCCCTCTCTCTGCCTGCTTTTGATCTCTCCCTCTGTGTCAAATAAATAAATAAAATCTTTAAAAAATCCAGGTTCACAAATTGAGTTATCTATTTGACTTTTCAACCTGAATATTTCATAAGCATCTCAAACCCAACAGGTCTACACAGGGTTCTTGACTTTCCCTTCCTATATTTGCCTCCTTCAGTCTTGCCTATTTCACCAAATGGTACTGCTCTCAACCAGCAGCTCAGTCTCAAAACTAAGGAGGCATCCTTCATGCCTCCCTTTCCCTTACCTCGCCATCACCAGGTCTGGTCTGTTCTACCCTACATTATATCTTGAATTGACCCACTTTTATATATCTCCCTTTCTATTCCTTAGGCTTAACAAATATCCTCTTTTACTTGGCTATAAAAGTAGTCTCTAAGTCCTGCCCCTTTCAACCCATTCTTTAGATAGCATCCATAATTATCTTTCCAAAAGATAAATCATATTATGTGATAAAGAAAAATCTTTAATTGGTTAACCATCAACTGGTTAAATGAATTGTGGTACAACCATATGATGAAATACTATATAACTATAAAAATGAATGTGGAAGGCAACCATATAATGAAATGGAAAGAGCTCTAAGATATTATCCAGTGAAAAAAAACACAATGCATAAAATAATATGCATATAAATTTTGGCATATAACATAGAGATAGATTAACAATGTATATTTGTATCTGCATCAAAACTAAAAGGATTCCTAAGAAACTTATGAAAATTATTATTTGTAGATGAGTAGGGGGAAATACCCAGTGGATAATATGGGGTGAGAGCAAGACTCATCACAGTAAACCTTTTTTATATTGTTTGGACTTTTGAACCAAGTGGATGTATTCCCTATTCAAAAGCTAAAAATGGACATATCTTCCCACTGCAATTAGAATAGGACTAATAATATTCGGTGCCATGGCCTATAAGCCGCTGCCTTGTCAAGCCTCTGGCCACTTCTCCACTTTTACCTTCTACCATTCCCATCATTCTTTCACTAATTCCAAATCCAAATGATCTTTCTTTGTTTTTTAAATTAAATTAAATTTAAAACTTTTTTCAGTGATCCAAAATTCATTGTTTATGCACCACACCCAGTACTCCTTGCAATACATGCCTTCCTTAATACCCACCACTGGGCTCACCCAACCCACAACCCCCCTCCCCTCAAAAACCCTCAGTTTATGTCTCAGAGTCCACAGTCTCTCATGCTTTGTATCCCGCAATTCACTTTACCTTTCTTTCTCCTAATGTCCTCCATTCTATTCCTTATATTCCATGTATGAGTTAAACCATATGATAATTGACTCTCTCTGCTTGACTTATTTCACTCAGCATAATCTCCTCCAGTCCTGTCTATGTTGATACAAAAGTCAGGTATTCATCCTTTTTGATGGATGCATAATACTCCATAGTGTATATGGGCCACATCTTCTTTATCCATTTGTCCGTTGAAGGGCATCTTGGCTCTTTCTGTAGTTTGGCGACTGTGGCCATTTCTGCTATGAACATTGGAATACAGATGGCCATTCTGTTCACTACATCTATATATTGGGGGTAAATACTCAGTAGTGAAATTGCAGGGTCTTAGGGTAGCTCTATTTTTAATTTTTTGAGGAATCCTCACACTGTTTTCCAAAGTGGCTGCACCAACTTGCATTCCCACCAACAGTGTAAGAGGGTTCCCCTTTCTCCACATCCTCTCCAACACTCTTTGTTTACTGTCTTGTTGATTTTTTGCCATTCTAACTGGTGTAAGGTGGTATCTCAATGTGATTTTGATTTGAATCTCCCTGGTGGCTAATGATAATGAACATTTTTTCATGTGTCTGTTAGCCACCAAATGATCTTTCAGTTAATCAAATAGACCCTGAGTTTTTCCTCCTTGATGCATTTGTGTTGTCTTTTTCTTTTCTGTTGCTTGCCATTCCTCCTGGTCTTCCCGTGGCTATCTCCTTTTCATCCATAAATCTCTGTTAAAATGTCATCTCAGAGATACCTTCTTTGGCTTCTTCACCTTGGGATGTTCACCCCCATCCTACCTTTTACTCTCAATCATGGCACCACGGTCTCTTCCTTCCTAGCACTGCTCAAGATCTTTTACTGTTAGTTTAAATAAATAATTTATTTTGTTGTTTATCTACAAGAGATTAAACTTTGTGAGGATGGGAACCATTTATATAATTTTCACTGCTGTACAACAGCCTGTACCCAGTGCTTGGTGCACAGTAGGTGATCCATGCATCTTTGTTGACTGAATGCATGCTTGTAGATGCATAAGCATTTACCCACATCATTACATTTTTTTCAGCAGTATCCTTATAATAACATATAATATCCCATACAGTGAATATTCCACTGTTAACATTAACCATTTCATATGATTTGACACGTAGGTGGTTATTGAAATAACGTATAAAAGTAGGTTTAACCTCGACATTGTTCATATCTCTTATGGTCGTATTTAAAACATTTTGGTTGATTTAATAGCTTGAAAAGATGTATATTTAAAATTTTTAATTTGTATTTCTTTAATTACTGATACAGTTTTACACATTTTCCAGATTAGCTAATTGGATATCTTTTTTATGGACTGTCCTCATCATCTTTTGAATTACATACTCTCCTTCCCCAGCGCTACTGTCTGAAGTCAGGGTCTTACTATTTTTAGCCTGAGTTGCTTTAACAGCCTCTCTAGTGGTCTCAGGATCTCTGATCTTGCTGCCCTTTCTCCTGAAGCCAGAGTACCTTTCCTAAAATGCATATTTGTTCAAGGCACTGCTTGCCTACCACTATAGGGCTCTCCGCTGCCTAGAAGATAAAGAATAAGGTATGCCATTGTATAACCTATAAGCCTAACTTCAATGGCTCCAGCTAAAAGCCTCACCCCAATCCAACATCACCCACATGCATGTACAGCATACGTATCATATCTCTGGGTCTACTTAAGCTGTGCTTTCTGGAAAACGCTTATACTGCATCTCCTATCCAGCTGGGGAACATCCACTAATCTTTCAAAAGTAGGTCAAGTGTCATTTTTTCCATGAAACTTTATTCCCCCAACCTTGGTAAAATTGACCACTACCTTCCTTGAATTCCACCTCTACCTCATTCAGACTTCTGTCTTAGCAGCTATAGCACTTAGTTATGCACCCTTTTTTTTTTTCATTTGTCTCCCCATAGATTTCAAGTATTCTAAGAGGCAGATTAGTTGTTATAAATTAAATGTTCCTTAGTGCCTAGCACATTTCTTGAAATAGAGTGTGTCCAATGAACACACTTTGTTCAGTACTTTGTCCAGTTATTTGAGATATAGTATTTTCCTTATAGATTTATAATAGTGACTTATATATTAAAGCTAAGAATCCTTTGCTTTATTTATTGTGAATATTTTTATCAGTTTGTAAATGCCTTTTAAATTTGAATGCTTTAATTGTTTTGGAGGAGTTTTTAAAATACATAAAGTCAAATTTGTTAATCTTCTAAATTATTTCTCACATTATTTCTAAATTCTTACATAATTTCTAAATTCTTATTCCCATTAGAGGCTTGATAAATATTTATTTCTGTTTGCTTCTAGTTTTTTGTTCTGAAAATTTTTTTTTTTTACCATTTAACTTAATAATCCATCTAAGAATTAATTCATGTTCTATACTAACAACTTCACTTATTTCTCCCCAGGTAGTTAAAAACTTGTCCCAGTACCATTTATTAATAACCTTTTTCTTCTTCTTGATTTGAGATTCCTCCTTTATCATATACTACTTTCATAAACATAGTGGGATCAACATGGAGGATATATATGGTTTCATTGATATCCCTAAATTTGTTCCAGTATCCTAATGCTTTAATAATTATAGATTTATAACATGTATTTTGAATGCAATGGACTATAAATAAAAACTAATATCTGATGGGGTGAATTCCTCTTCATTATTCCTCTCTTATGAAGTTTTCTATGCAATTTTCTTTCATCTGTTTTTCCTACTAAATCTTGGGATTATTTTGTCAAGTTCCCAAAAGAATCCTGTTAGTGTTTTTATTGGAATTCAACTAAAATTATAAATAATTTGAGAGCAAATTGATTTCTCTCTATCACATTCAGCTTTCCAATTCAGGAACACCGTATGTCCTCCTACATATTCAAGTCTTTTTAATATAGTTCTCAGTGAAATTTTATAGTTCTCTTTTTGTAGATCTCATATGGTTCTGATTAAAATTACTCCTAGGCATTTTTTATTTCATTCAGAAGACTTCTCTGGTATGACTGAAAATCTCCATACAGCCCACTGATAAATATAATTCAGAATATTAGGGCCCATATTTTCTAAGCCACATGATTTGACAGTAATTGAGGCCATATATTGTAGTGTTTAAGTGCATGGGCTTTGACATCTAGACAGATCTGGTTCTGAATCCTGGTTCTGTCACTTATTAGCTATATAACCTTGAGCAAGACATGTATACTATGTCTCAGTTTATTCATTTATAGACCTGGGCTACTAATAGTACATTTCCTGACATGGGTTTTGTGCGGTAAATGCAGGGTCATGGAAATGAAAACTTAGTGTGGTACTTGGTATGTAACGAGTGCTCAGTGAATGTGAGCTATGGTGATGGTACTAGTGACGGTGACAACAACTTGGGCATACACAGAAAAATGAGAAATAGGGCTGTCTTGAGATGTTCAGATTGCCAAAATCATAGAAATGAAAAGGATAAAAGATTCAAGAGAAGGAAAGTTGAACAAGGAGAAAGAGAGCAGAAAATGAAAAGGTGCTTACAGTGAGGACGATGGGAGAAGGCTACATCGTTGTTAGAATCAGGAGCAAAGAGCATTCTGGGAAGCCTCCCGAGAGGGAGGAGGGTAAAGTGGAAGCAAATTAATGCATGGATAGCCATTCTTCACAAAACTATTCCCCTGCCTACCCAGCTAGTCTTTAGACCCAGAATGGGCAGAGAAGCTTGCCCAAAACCCACTGTGTTGGAGGGATCTGACCTGGTGGCCATGGGAACCCCTGGAACCAGATTTCTACTTGTAAGAGATGCTATTCAGGATTGTGTTGATCAGAGAAGGCAGCTGAATGATTCTCTGAGGGAAGCCACAAAAGGAGGTAAGCATGGTTCTTGGAAAGTGATGGAAAGTGTCTGATAACTCAACCCCTTGAGCTGAGAGGCCATGGAGTTATCGCATTACTATTTTATTAATCATGGCATAGGCTGTTTGAGAATGTTGCTGGCATTTAACGAGAAGGAAGATAGCTTCTTAAATGACAATGGGCATGGAATAGGGGAGTAGGGAGGATGGAAAGGAGGTAGAGAAAGAGAAGAAAAAAGATATTGGTGCTTATATGTAAATGCTCACACAGATGTATACTCAATTCAATCATATGCCCAAGAGAGCATGAGTTTTAATCTGTAGGTGTTTTTACACAGTGAATTGCAAGGATGAAACTTCATCTACTGTGTATGGCATTGTTTGGGGAAAGATAGAACTGACATCCTTAACTCAGTCTAAAGTACAAAGAGTAAGCTAAAGAGCCAGGACCCCTGTAAAGAGCTTATGAGAAAACATCTTATTGCCTAATGGTTCCTGTTCTAACTCCTTTATCTTCCCAAGAAGATTTTTTTTAAATAAGGGGTGAGGCCAAGGGAAAGGGAGGGAGAGAGAGAATCTCAAGCAGCTTTATGCCCAGTGCAGAGCCCAGCACGGGGCTTGACCTCACAACCCCAAGATCATGACCTGAACCAAAATCAGGAGTTGGATGCTTAACCAACTGAGCCACCCAGGCACCCCAAGAAAATTTTCAAGATGCAGTTTAGCAATGATGTTTTCCAATAAAAGGTCCATTATTAAATAGCAGATGTTTGAGATATTCCTGAGTAGCACTGTGCCCTAGAACATTAATGTTGGAAAAGCCCTTTGAAACCAACCAACAGAGCCACTAGAGGAGGGAAATGACTCACATACGGCTGTGCACTGAGCTGATTAATAGAGCCAAAACGCAAAATGAGGTCTCCTGACCTATATGGCCTCCCCCCCCCCCCATCATAACATAGGATCCGACTATTTGGGGAACCCCCTAGGACGTTTGTCTCAGCCCTTTTTTTTTTTTTGCTATGGTACTTTCTTTGTGCATGTAAGGCATGTGTTATAAACCCACCAATGTAATTTCCTTTCTGTGGGAGAATACAGTGATGGGAACATGACACAGCCCACTTGTAGAACAGGAAGGAAGATCTTCCAGAAGCTAAATTATCTATCTTATTTCTTCCTTCTAAAGATATTTCTGAAAAAAAATTTTAAATTTTAAACATTTTCATTTTGTAGCATGAAAGATTAACCTGTGTGGGTAAGGCTTTCAAGATTGGCTATGCCAACTCTGCTCTCCTTCTAATCTTCCCACAGGATCTTGAGCACACCTTCAGGTATTACTTATTTCACTGTTTGGTAATCAGTCAAGGATACAGCACTATAACATTCTCTCTATCCAACCTAGCTATGATTTTCTCCAGGGTAAGGACTGATGCTGATCCTCTTATCCCAACAAAGAGCAGGGGCCCAGGAAATTCCTATTGATTAAATCCAAGAAGCAGAGAGGATATGAGGGAGAAGCTCATGTTTTAGGCTCAGGGCTTGTACATAGGCTGTGTGGCCTTGGGCCAGTCAAATGAACCATTTGCAGGATTTGTCTCCTTTCTCTAAGGGAATGGTGATCATAGTGCAACCACCACTTCCCAGAGGAATGTTTGGATACATGAGATTTTGATCATCAAAGCTTTCTGTGAACTGAAAAGTACTATAAAAAAATAGAGCATGTGATAGTAATGGCTGACATTCTTCGAGAACTCACTGAGTGTCAGCACATTCAATCTGCATAACCACTATAAAGAAAAGGCTATTGTTATCCCCATTTTATAGATGGGAAAACTGAGGCACAGGGAGGCTAGACAATTATTCCAGGATCCTACATCCCCAAGGACACACAGCTAGTAAGTGATTATGATATTATAAACTAGAGAGGAGCCATAACTTACTCAAGCTGCCACAGCCAAGGATCTGAGACAGAACTGAAATCTAGGTCTCTTGATTCCCAGTCCAGTGCTCTTCCTACTCAACCTAATGTATAATGTTCTGGGAATACTATCCCATGTATCCCCTATGAAAGGATGATTGGGGCATGGTATT
Organism: Mustela nigripes; assembly: GCF_022355385.1. Taxonomy (NCBI): domain Eukaryota; kingdom Metazoa; phylum Chordata; class Mammalia; order Carnivora; family Mustelidae; genus Mustela; species Mustela nigripes. Next base: position 5,783,203 of record NC_081575.1, on the reverse strand, counting down.
ATTGCTCTTAATATGGCCTCTCACCTGAGGAAAAGGTATAGAAAATGAAAATCAAATGTTCTCCTGGAAAACTACAAATCACGGGTCACTTTTTAAAATGAGTCACTGAGGAGCCCAGGGGATGGACTGTCATGCCAGGTGGGTTGGTGAAAGTAAAGGGACACAGACCAACCATGGTTTAGAAATAAATGACATGTTTCTGTCTCTCTTATATTTCTATCTTAAACAATCTAGATCTATGTCACATATAATTTTTCATGCCAACTTGCTGAAAGGTTATTTTTAAATCAGATATGACAAAAATATAACTTGGCCAAGAGCAGGCACCTTTGTATTACAATCTGACATTTCTAATAAACACCCAGTGATGTGGGGCTTATTACCTGGCCTTTGTATATGAAGTTAGGACCTTCTTGCTGTTTCTGAAAACAAATTCTACTGCTCAACCCTGACTCAGAGGTCATTTATGCACCAATAGTCCACACCGTATGCACGTTTCTGAGCCATCTACTCTTCACTCTTTCTGTGTATCTCTGTGTGTGTGTATGTGCATGTGCATGCATGTGTGCATGCTATCCATGTCCTCACAAAACATAGCATCAAGTGAAATAGCTTATGTTTCAAAGCACTGGTTTTCTTCAAAGTATATAATAATGATAACAATTATAGCATGTACAGAAGGATTGACAGTTTTCAAAATAGCATGCATACTCTTCTATTTTTTAAAAAAAATTATTTAAATTCAATTAGCCAACATATAGTAAATCATTAGTTTCAGAGGTAGAATTCAGTGATTCATCAGTTGCATATACATAAGTCAATCAGAGAAAGACAAGTAACATATGGTTTCATCCATATGTGGAATATAAGAAATAAAATCATAAGAGAAGGGAGGGAAAGTGGAATAGGAGGAAAACATGCATACTCTTTTAAATGCTGTATTTTTCTGGTTATGCAGATGTGCTTGGTCTTTTAAAAGATTATCAGGACACCAGTAACATACAACACAGACTGTGACTGTCCCCCACAATGCCACACCACTGGAGGTAGCTATGTCTGGTGACCATTCCGTGTCTATTTCCTATATACCTTGCTCTGTGTGTTTAGGGGTAGGGGAGTATGTATTACAAAACAGGGGGAATTCAATGCCAAGAGTTTTATACTTGCTTTTTGTCATTTGGATGGCTTTGTATCTCCATACACATATCCTTATGTCGGGGTCAATAAATTACAGCCCACCAGCCAAATCTGGCCCACCGCTTATTTTATTTATTTATTATTATTATTATTATTTTAATTTTTTTATTTTTTATAAACATATATTTTTATCCCCAGGGGTACAGGTCTGTGAATCGCCAGGTTTACACATTTCACAGCACTCATCATAGCATATACCCTCCCCAATGTCCATATCCCCACCACCCTCTCCTGTCCCCCCTACCCCCAGCAACCCTCAGTTTGTTTTTTGAGATTGAGTCTTTTATGGTTTGTCTCCCTCCCAATCCCATCTTCTTTTATTTTTTCTTTTCCTACCCCCCAAACCCCCCAAACTGCATCTCTACTTCCTCATATCAGGGAGATCATATGATAGTTGTCTTTCTCTGATTGACTTATTTCACTAAGCATGATACCCTCTAGTTCCATCCACGTCATTGCAAATGGCAATATTTCATTTCTTTTGATACAATAATATTCCATTGTGTATATATACCACATCTTCTTTTTTTTTTTAATAATAAGTACCACATCTTCTTTATCCATTCATCTGTTGATGGACATCTAGGTTCTTTCCATAGTTTGGCTATTGCTGCTATAAACATCCGGGTGCAAGTGCCCCTTCGGAGCACCATGTTTGTATCTTTAGGATATATACCCAGTAGTGCAATTGCTGGGTCATAGGGTAGCTCTATTTTCATTTTTTTTGAGGAAGCTCCACACTGTTTTCCAGAGTGGTTGTACCAGCTTGCATTCCCACCAACAGTGTAGGAGGGTTCCCTTCTCTATGCATCCTCGCCAGCATCTGTCATTTCTTGACTTGTTCATTTTAGCCATTCTGACTGGTGTGAGATGGTATCTCATTGTGGTTTTGATTTGTATTTCCCTGATGACGAGTGATGTGGAGCATTTTTGCATGTGTCTGTTGACCATCTGGATGTCTTCTTTGCAGAAATGTCTGTTCATGTCCTCTGCCCATTTCTTGATTGGATTATTCATTCTTTGAGTGTTGCATTTGCTAATTTCTTTATAGATTTTGGATACTGGCCCTTTATCTGATATGTCATTTGCTAATATCTTCTCCCATTTTGTCCGTTGTCTTTTGGTTTTGTGGGCTGTTTCCTTTGCTGTGCAAAAGCTTTTGATCTTGATGAAGTCCCAGTTGTTCATTTTGCCCTTGCTTCCCTTGCCTTTGGTGATGTTCCTAGGAAGAACTTGCACAGCTGAGGTCCAAGAGGTTGCTGCCTCTGTTCTCCTATAGGATTTTGATGGATTGCTTTTTCACATTGAGGTCCTTCATCCATTTTGAGTCTATTTTCATGTGTGGTGTAAGGAAATGGTCCAATTTCATTTTTCTGCATGTGGCTGTCCAATTTTCCCAGCACCATTTCTTGAAGAGACTGTCTTTTTTCCATTGGATATTCCTTCCTGCTTTGTCGAAGATTAGTTGACCATACAGTTGAGGGTCTATTTCTTGGCTCTCTATTCTGTTCCATTGATCTATGTGTCTGTTTTTGTGCCAGTTCCATACTGTCTTGATGATGACAGCTTTGTAATAGAGCTTGAAGTCTGGAATTGTGATGCCACCAACTTTGGCTTTCTTTTTCAGTATTCCTTTGGCTATTTGAGGTCTTTTCTGGTTCCATATAAATTTTAGGATTGTTTATTCTATTTTTTTGAGAAAAAAAGATGGGATTTTGATAGGGATTGCATTAAATGTGTAGATTGCTTTAGGTAGAATAGACATTTTCACAATATTTGCTCTTCCAATCCAGGAGCATGGAACATTTTTCCATTTCTTCATGTCTTCATCAATTACTTTCATGAGTACTTTATAGTTTTCTGAGTATAGATTCTTTGCCTCTTTGGTTAGGTTTATTCCTAGATATCTTATGGTTTTTGGTGCAATTGTAAATGGGACTGAATCCTTCATTTCTCTTCCTTCTGTCTTGTTGTTAGTGTAAAGAAATGTAGCTGATATCTGTGCATTGACTTTATATCCTGACACTTTACTGTATTCCTGTACAAGTTCTAGCAGTTTTGGAGTGAAGCCTTTTGGCTTTTCCACATATAGTATCAGATCATCTGCAAAGAGTGATAGTTTGACTTCTTCTTTGCCAATTTGGATGCCTTTAATTTCTTTTTGTTGTCTGATTGCTGAGGCTAGGACTTCTAGTACTATGTTGAACAGCAGTGGTGATAACAGACATCCTTGCCTTGTTCCTGACCTTAGTGGAAAAGTTTCAGTTTTTCTCCATTGAGAATGATATTTGCAGTGGGTTTTTCATAGATGGCTTTGATAATATTCAGGTATGTGCCCTCTATCCCCATACTTTGAAGAGTTTTAATCAAGAAGGGATGCTGCACTTTGTCAAATGCTTTTTCAGCATCTATTGAGAGTATCATATGGTTCTTGTTCTTTTATTAATGTATTGTATCACATTGATTGATTTGCAGATGTTGAACCAACCTTGCAGCCCTGGAATAAATCCCACTTGGTCATGGTGAATAATCCTTTTAATGTGCTGTTGGATCCTATTGGCCAGTATTTTGGTGAGAATTTTCGCATCTGTGTTCATCAAAGATATTAGTCTGTAATTCTCTTTTTTGATGGGGTCCTTGTCTGGTTTTGGGATCAAGGTGATGCTGGCCTCATAAAATGAGTTTGGAAGTTTTCCTTCCATTTCTGTTTTTTGGAACAGTTTCAGGAGAATAGGAATTAGTTCTTTTTTAAATGTTTGGTAGAATTCCCCTGGGAAGCTGTCTGGCCCTGGACTTTTGTTTGTTTGGAGATTTTTGATGACTGTTTCAATCTCGTTACTTGTTATGGGTCTGTTCAGGTTTTCTATTTCTTCCTGCTTCAGTTGTGGTAGTTTATATGTCTCTAGAAATGTATCCATTTCTTCCAGATTGATGAATTTGTTGGTGTAAAGTTGCTCTTAGTATGTTCTTATAATTTTTTGTATTTCTTTGGTGTTGGTTGTGATCTCTCCCCTTTCATTCATGATTTTATTTATTTGGGTCCTTTCTCTTTTCTTTTTGATAAATCTGGCCAGGGGGTTGTCAATCTTCTTTCAAAGAACCAGGTCCTAGTTTCGTTGATTTGTTCTATTGTTTTCTTAGTTTCTATTTCATTGATTTCTGCTCTGATCTTTATGATTTCTCTTCTCCTGCTGGGTTTATGCTTTCTTTGTTGTTCTTTCTCCAGCTCCTTTAGGTGTAGGGTTAGGTTGTGTATTTGAGACCTTTTTTGTTCCTTGAGAAAGGCTTGTAGCGCTATATATTTTCCTCTCAGGACTACCTTTGTTGTGTCCCACAGATTTTGAACCACAAATTTTTGTGTTTTCATTATCATTTGTTTCCATGAATTTTTTTCAATTCTTTAATTTCCTGGTTGACCCATTCATTTTTCAGAATGATGCTGTTTAGTCTCCATGTATTTGGGTTCTTTCCAAATTTCCACTTGTGATTGAGTTCTAGATTCAGAGCATTGTGGTCTGAAAATATGCAGGGAATGATCCCAATCTTTTGATACCAGTTGAGACATGATTTATGACCCAGAATGGGGTCTATTCTGGAGAATGTTCCATGTGCTAGAGAAAAATGTATATTCTGTTGCTTTGGGATGGAATGTTCTGAATATATCTGTGATGTTCATCTGGTCCAGTGTGTCATTTAAGGCCTTTATTTCCTTGTTGATCTTTTGCTTAGATGATCTGTCCTTTTATTGTCAATGTGTTTCTTTGATTTTGTTATTAATTGGTTTATATAGTTGGCTGCTCCCATGTTAGGGGGATAGATATTTAAAATTATTAGGTCTTCTTGTTGGACAGACCCTTTGAGTATGATATAGTGTCCTTTCTCATCTCTGATTATAGTCTTTGGCTTAAAATCTAATTGAACTGATATAAGGATTGCCACCCAGCTTTCTTTTGATGTTCATTAGCATGGTAAATTGTTTTCCACCCCTTCACTTTAAATCTGGAGATGTCTTCGGGTCTAAAATGAGTTTCTTGTAGGCAGCATATTGATGGGTTTTGTTCTTTTATCCATTCTGATACCCTGTGTCTTTTGATTGGGGCATTTAGCCCATTAACATTCACGGTAACTATTGAGAGATATGAATTCAATGCCATTGTATTGCTTGTAAGGTGACTGTTACTGTATATTGTCTCTGTTTCTTTCTGATCTACTACTTTTAGGGTCTCTCTTTGCTTAGAGGACCCCTTTCAATATTTCCTGTAGAGCTGGTTTGGTGTTTGCAAATTCTTTTAGTTTTTGTTTGTCCTGGAAGCTTTTTATCTCTCCTTCTATTTTCAATGATAGCCTAGCTGGATATAGTATTCTTGGCTGCATGTTTATCTCATTTAGTGCTCTGAATATATCATGCCAGTTCTTTCTGGCCTGCCAGGTCTCTGTGGATAGGTCTGTTGCCAATCTAATGCTTTTACCCTTATATATTATAGTCTTCTTTTCCCGGGCTACTTTCAGGATTTTCTCTTTGTCGCTAAGACTTGTAAATTTCACTATCAGGTGACGAGGTGTAGACCTATTTTTATTGATTTTGAGGGGCTTTCTTAGCATCTCCTGGATTATGATGTTTGTTCCCTTTGCCATATTAGGGAAATTCTCTACAATAATTCTCTCCAATATACCTTCTGCTCCCCTCTCTTTCTTCTTCCTCTGGAATCCCAATTATTCTAATGTTGTGTCGTCTTATGGTGTCCCTTATCTCTTGAATTCTCTCCTCATGGTCCAGTATTTGTTCGTCTCTCTTTTGCTCAGCTTCTTTATTCTCTGTCATTTGGTCTTCTATGTCACTAATTCTTTCTTCTGCCTCATTTATCCTAGCAGTAAGAGCTTCCATTTTTTATTGCACCTCTTTAATAGCTTTTTTGATTTCAACTTGGTTAGATTTTAGTTCTTTTATTTCTCCAGAAAGGGCTTTTATCTCTCCAGAGAGCATTTCTCTAATATCTTCCATGCCTTCTTCAAGCCTTGATTAGGTCCCTAGCCTTCAGTACTGCCTATTGCTCTTTTTTTGTGGTGAGTTTTTCCACCTTGTCATTTTGTCCAGATAAGTTTTGCTTTCTCCTCCTCTGGAATGCCGCTGTTTTCCTTGGTAAGTGAAGTTGGTCTTGGCTGGGTTTCTTGTTGATCTTCTGGGGGAGGGGCCTGTTGTAGTGATTCTCAAGTGTCTTTTCCTGAGGCGTAATTGCCCCACCCTTAGCAGGGTCCGGGCTGAGTAATCAGCTTGGGTTTGCTTTCAGGAGGTTTTGTTCCCTGAGTGCTTTCTGTAGAGTTCCGGAGGATGGGAATGAAGGTGATGGCCTCCCAGTCTCTGGCCCAGAGGAGCCGAGAGCTCGGGGTCCTGCTCCTCAGTGCACCCTCAGAGAAAAGTGCCCAATAACTCCTGTCTCCCTGGCCTCTGGCTGCGCTTGGGGGAAAGTGCTCAATTGCTAGCACTTGGAGAAAAGCGCCCAGTCACTTCTGTTTCCGTGGCCCCCGGCTGCACTCTGAGCTCACCCAGCCTGCGACTGGTTCAAGGTAAGCCCAAGTTGAGAGCTTACTCCTCAGCTTTGTCGCTGTTGCTGGCTTCCCTGCTCTAATACCTGCGAGCTCTGCGACACTCAGACACCCCCAGACCATCTGTGACCCTGTGGGACCTGGGGTTACACTGCCCCCGCGTGGGCTCCCCCCCCCCCCCCCCCCATTTAGCCTCTGGAGCGATGTCCCTCAGTGGAGCAGACTTTTAAAAGTCCCGATTTTGTGCTCTGTTGCTCCGCTGCTTGCCGGGAGCCCCCCTCCCCCTGTGGTCTATCTTCCCATCACTTTGGATTCACTTCTCTGCAGGTCCTACCTTTCAGAAAGTGATCGATTTTCTGTTTCTAGAATTGTTGATCTCTTCTCTTCGATTTCCTGTTGGATTTGTAGGTGTTCGCAATGGTTAGATAAGCTATCTAGCTGATCTCCTGCTACCTGACGTTGTCTCAGCCTGCCACTTCTCCGCCATCTTGATTTGCACCCCCCCCCTGCCTATTTTTGTAAATAAAGTTTCATTGGCACATGGGCATCCCCATTTATTTACATATTGTCAAGCCTGTTTTCATGCAATGACTGCAGAACACATTTAGTACCTGGCCCTTTACAGAAAAAGTTTGTTGTCCCTGCCTTATGACAACCACCCAAATTAGTTAGGCAAGGCAAGGGTCACCTCATTTTAGGGGTATGTGTGTGTGTGTTTCTGTGTTTTTATATATGTACATATTCTATAAACCCAATGGGATGTGATATTCCCATTCCTGAAATATCATGGGTCAGTTGAATCATATTTTCAATACCCTCAGTTGACTAAGTGCTATTATATGAAGTGTTGGGTCCAAATGAGGAATCCTTCTGTAAAGCGAATAGGGGCCACCTATTTTATCTGTTTTGTACAGTATTTTGGCTTACTAGAAAGCATTCCTGTTAATCTAAAACCCACACACATACAAACATGCTCTCATACACACATCCCTAATCATGCTCATGTACACTCATTCTCCCTTGGGTACTAATTTACGCACACATGCTCATGCGCACAGTAACACATCAAGTGATCTGATAGGATCATGCCAGTAGACTTGCCATCACTTCATTCCAGGAGATACCACAGATTTAATTTCTACTGAAGGAAAGATAGGTTTAAGAAGGTGGGATTGTAGCGCCTTTGACAAGCCCATGAACCTGAAGTTAGGGAAGGCATCCAGAGGAAATAATAGTAGGAAAGAAGCTAAGTTGGAGGGAGGTCATCAGATGCAGAGGGGAAAGGAGAAGGTGGGAGACTCTCTAGAGAAGGCCAGCCTAGCAGAATGTCTGATCCCATGAATCAGTGCTTTTTTGGGGCAAAAGGCAGAGGCGGGGGGAGGGTGGTGAGGACCCACTGGTGGTCCCCTAGGAAAGGTGGGAAGGAAAGAACAAATTCATGGAAAAGATTGTGACATTGATCATTTGCAGCCTCTGGTTGTCAAATACTTTATGTATATTATAGGAACAACGATTCTGATCCCAAGTAAAATCTCTTATTAAAAGTCTATATGCTTTTGGGGAAGGGAGAAGGCAAGGAGCAAATGGGTCCATTGATGAGTTACAGTGGAGATGAGTCAATCCAGGCAGGAGGGGAGAGAAATCTGGGGAGGGAGAGGCTCCTCTCTGTAGATAGCTAGCAAAGGCCTCACAGATGATGTGGTGCCTGAGCAGCGGCCTCAGAGAAACAGGAAAGCACACTAAGTACCTATTTGAGAAGAGACAAGTGCAGGCAGAGGGAATAACAAGTATAAAGGCTGAAGGGGGTCTATTTGGAGAACAGCCAGGAGCAGACTTTGGGAAGGAGAGAGAGGAGAGAAGCAGGAGGTAAGGTTGCAGATGCCATGGCAGGGGAGTCAGAGTGAGGAGGACTTTAGAAACCTTAGAACAGAGACACCAGTCAGGAGGTTGGGAATATTTGCTTTAGAATATCTTGTGATATGGTAAGCATTTACATTGCTAGGGTTACCAGGTTGAACTCTGTCCAAAGATTCAGCAATAAGGATAATATCAACAGCTACCACTGAGGACCTACTTTGTTCCAGGCACATGGATAGTGGCTCCACATGGTGTTATCTCATTGACTCCTCACCACAACCTTACCAAGTAGGCCACTGCCATTTTCAGAGAAGGAAACTAAAATTCAGAGAGGTTAAGTTACTTGATTAGGGTCACTCAGCAAGTAAAGGGCAGAATCAGGAGTCAAGCTTAGGTCTCTAATTCCACAATGCTACCTTTCCTCCCATAATCCTAAAGGATTTCAGTTAAAGAAAAATAAAACTGCCTCAACTCTGCAACTCATTATTATCTATCTTTTTTGATACTTTTTGAAAATGTCTACTGTTCCATGGCTTTATGTTCAACTTTTAAGTTTGAGTGTTCCAAAATAACATTATGAGTGCAAGGTCTCAGGCTGGAAAATTGGGTCCAGTTTCACCAGATTCCTCCCTTGGCAAGAATAAAAACCCTGTTGGTTAGTTTATGCTGGAGGCCATCTCTTGCACTTGGTTGTGTATAGTGTCTCACCTCAAAAATGACATTAAAAGAAAAAAAAAAGCCAAGCAAAGTTTATATGGCCTTTCAAGCCTGCTATTAAGATAGCATCCACAGTGGATCATACACTCATGAAATTTGCTGTGACTTTTTAAGGACTCTACCATGTGCCCACTGCATCTTGGAAGTTCAACTTAAAAGAAAGTGGTGCTGCTATAATCTTTAAGATCATATCAAGCTGAAAATGCTGTGGTGACTTAAACCTTCTACTTCTAGGTTAGACAAATGTACTAATAGATCCATTTAACTTCATATTACCTTTCTACTTCTTCCCTGCTCTCCCAAACATGTGTGTCCCCTTGCATAAACACAAGCACACTCATGCATTGCATACACACACACACACATACAGGAAAGACTGCAAGCTGTCTTTATAGAGTTTCTATTGCTTCAGCAGCCACTTCCTGGCCTATGCTTTCATCTGAAATCTCAGTATGACATCTCGGCCCTGAAGGCAGTTACTTCTGTTGGTCTCTGTTCGAGAGATAGGCAACATCCTATCTCAGAAGCTTCTTTCTGTGGGTTGGGTAGCCATGGTGCCCCCCACCCCCAGTCTGCTCCCCACCCAACAACCAAAGAAGAAGAGTGAAACCCTGGAGCACAGACCTAACTACTTATTTTAAAGATTAATTTATTTATTTGACAGACAGATCACAAGTAGGTAGAGGGGCAGGTGGGGGTGGGGGGAGAAGTAGGCTCCCTGCTGAGCAGAAAGCCTGATATGGGGCTTGATCCCAGGACTTTGGGACCATGACTTGAGCTGAAGGCAGAGGCTTTAACCCACTGAGCCACCCAAGTGCCCCTATTTTTTATTTTTAAGACTGAAAAACCTTACCATTTCTTGCCAGGGCATAAGCATCCTGCAGACTTGTTTGTATTTTCTGGCAAATTCTCAGAGATACATGGACAGTTCTCACCCAGATTAAAGGGTATCAGGTGTTCCTTCTGTGCAAAAATTGCAAGTCCTTTATCTGTCAGATGGAAAGCAAACTTTAAGGCTTTGCCATTTAACTATCTTATGACCGCAAGCAAGTCTCTTCAGCCCTATGAGCCACAGTGTCCTCCCTGGTAAAGGAGGGAGATGGCACTTCTTTTATTTCTACTCATGTTGGCCTTTGTTGGCTCTGGTTAAGGGCCTCTGGTTTGGGGGTGAGTCCATTTCCCATCCTGACTCTCCTTGAGTATGATATCCAGATAATGGGAAGGGGGGAACTAGCAGGTGAGAAGACAGAGCTGATTGGTCAACTTCTCCCCAACTCCATGATAATTCTTTGGCACACACAGTCTTTGGCCAAGAACACAGGTCTCCTGTGACCTTGCAGAGACCCTGAGAAATTAGCCTTTGGAGGAGGGCAAGCTGTTTCAAGGGGCCCAATGACAGAGGACCACAGCCAAGGTGAGGTTATTCTGTACTTCTGAGTAGTACTTCTAAGTTTACAAACATTTTACTCTCCATGATCTCATTCCAGCCTTCCACCAGTGTGTGAAGTAGGTCAGGTGTTACTGTGCCCATTTTTATAGATATATAAACTGAGACCCAGAGTTGAAGGGATTTGCTTTTGGACACAAGAGTCAAGTTCCTGAGACCATCTTTCTTCATCATTAATTCATTGTTTTTTCATTGTACCCCTACCTTATTGCTCGGTATGTCCACAGATTTGAAATAGGAATTTTCCTTCATAATGCATGTGAGAAAAACAGTCAGAGCTGAAAGTGTTCATACCATAGATGGTATTTAAAGCCCATCTATGTACTGATGGATCCTCCAGTGTGGACACTTCTAGAACTCTTGATTCATCTATACAACCAACTCCTTGGCATCTGCATTGGGATTGCTAAGAGATGTTTCAAATTTTGTGGGTTGCAAACTGTAATCCTGATCTTCTGCACACCCCCCGCTGTCCCCAGTAGGCCATTCTTCCAGTTGCTCAGGCCAGAATCCCTGTGGTCACCTTTGATACCTCAGTGCTCACATCCCACATCCAGGCCATCAGCAGGTCCTACTTGGCTGTACTTTCAAAACATGTTCCCCCAATCTAATCATTTCAGCACCTACCACATCTTCCAGCCTGGTCTGAGCCTCTATCACCTCTTCCCTGTGTTGCTGTGGTAACTTCCTCACTGGTCCTAATGTTTCTGCCCTCACCCCCCTATGCCTTATTCCTCCCACAGGCCAGAGAGATCTTGACAAAATGTAGATCAGAGCACAAGCCTACTCTGCTGAATATCGTCCTGGGATCTCCCAACTCACTTAGGGTAGAAGTCACCACAGTGGCCACTGAGGCCAGGCACACTATTACCTCTCAGACCTACTCTCCTACTCTTCTCTTGGCTACTCTTGTTCCTTACACTACACTGCCCACCTGGCTGTTCCCAGAACACAGCAGGCATGCTCCTACCTCAGGGCCTGGGCCTTATACTCTTCACCCAAGTGTCATCAGAGCCTCCGCTCCTCCTCTAACTCTGCTCACACCTCATCATCTCACACCTCATTTATTTACCAAGTTTTCTTCCCTCCCTACTCCCCCTCAGTCCTTACCCCCCCCCACCCCATTTGTAATGTGATGCACATTCAAGTGGGCCTCTTATTATGCTTTCTTTTCCCCTGAGAACTTCCAACGTTCTCATGTAGGGAATTAACTGGTTAACTTACTGTCTGCCTTCCACTTCCTATTCAAGAATAAGATCCAAGGACAGGGATTTATTTTTTTTCTCTTTTGCTTACTAGTATATCTCAAATGTTTAAAAATAGTGTTTGCCAGAAAGGAGTGGCGTGAGACATCTTGTTGAATGAATATTTGTTGGATGTAGAAAGAGGGAAGTAAGTTAAGGGCACCGAGTCATTTCCCACTCACACTGATATCATAGCACTTGCCCCGTTCCATGGTAATTTACTGATTTTTGTATCAGAGTGAGTCAAGGTTTTAGGGCAATGATTAGAGACAGGGACCTTATAGGCTTCATCTTTGAAACCCTAGCTTCTAGCACAGTTATTAGGGAATGCTGAGTGTTGAGGAAAATGTTTATGGAGTATGTGAAGCAATGATGAATGAGCCCATGAGCAACAGGGGTAATTATTAACTTAAGATCAAAATGAGAAGGAGAGAGGGAGACTGTATTCTTAAGGATGATAAAAGATACTGCAACTCTATGTCCCATTTACTCCATGCCTACTGCTGTGTTAAATTGCTTTACACACATTAACTCATCTCATTCTCATATAACCCTCTGAGGTATATATGTGTTATTGTCATCATCTTTCCAAAGACAGACAGAGGTATCATGGGATTAAGGAACTTGACCAGGGCCATACAGCTAGTTAATTTGAGAACTAGGATTTGAACCCAGTCAGCGTAATCCCTAATCCATGTTCTTAACCCCCACATAGTAGCAAACTAGAATTTAAGATTATTATTATTTAAAAGATTTGCTATAGAAAATAATTAAGATTATTATAAAGAATTATTCATATTATTTTTACATGCTATGTCTTAGAGAGAAGAACAAAGGTAATGCTGTCAGAATTCAGTATTTTCTAATATTTTTTAGACCAAACTTTTAGATTGCCATCTTGACTAATGTTGACAAGTTGTGGTATCATAGATTATTCTCCTTGCTGTTTTTTTAAAGCTCATTCTTAACATAACTGACCAAGAGTAAGATAGAGTTAGGGTAATGATAGGAATTAGGCTAGGGGTTGGCCTTCAAAACAGAAAACTTGCATACCTTATCTTTGAAACCTAGCTTCCAGCACAGAGGAGGTATTGTTCAAGAAAGCATATGAAAATAAAACACTTTGTTCATGTGCTCCCTTGAAAAATATCACTGTTTGGCCATGGAGTGGGCTGACTTTGACATAGGCTAGAACGCCATCTATCAAAGGACAGGAACAGAAAGTATGTTACCTTGGGAATTGTTTTGAGACCCAAAGACTAAAATGCTATGGAATTGCCCTCCAGTAAGGAACTCCAACAAGATGAGTACATATTTATGCCAAGCAAATGTAAATTAATGTTGTTTTCATTTTGGTTGTTGTTCTTTGAACATCCTGGAGAGATAGACTGATAGAATTTACATGGAGCCTTTCAAAGCCTTTTAAAATGTCTTTAATGTCACTATTAAACAAAATAGCCTTTAATGTCACTATTATTGGAATGATGAATAGATTCAGAAAGGTTCAATGTTTTTATCTTTAAATTGCATGATTTAATGTATGGGATTTAGAAGCTATATGACTATTATAGTGTTCCTTTCAGATAGTAAAAACATTAAATATACAGTGAAAGTTGAATCAATGAGATCACATTATATATACTTAGCTGCACATCTCCATTGACAAAAGTACAACAAAGGGGACTATGTTGTGGTTTTATGTGAATCTGTGTTGGTGGCTTTCTTGACTAAGTGGATTATTAAGCAAGTTAATACTGCCTGTTAATGTGTACAGACAACAGTGATCTCTAAGTCCAATAGGCTGCAGCCTAAATTTTGTGATACAGGCTCTTTGCAGCCATCTATATTTCAGTATTAATTGATTGGGCCAAGTGATTCTGATATATAGGTTGTCCTGTGTGTCAAGCTGAGAGAATAAAACAACAAAAAAGTTGACCAATATCCTTGGGTAGTAGTTGCCAGAACTTGCTATGGTTTTGCACTCCAAGTTACTATGCCTGTGACAACATTTTGCTAACTTGGTAGATTTTATTTGCCATGAGCAGTCCCTGATATGTGGAAGTTATTCATCATAGGGACAATGGGGAGAGACAGAGACATCATTTGGCACTAACAGATAGCCAATTACGTAGGGTCTACTCTGTGCCAGGCCCTGTGTTGCATCCCAAGATGAAGAAGTCTTAGTCCTGGCAATTTGCAGGTTTCTTTTGGGTTTTGAAGTAGTAGCTAATAGCATTAGCATCCAATGGAAAGCTGATTTGTTGTCATGTAATATGAAGGTTTTGTTTGCTTTGAGGAAGAAAGGCATCATTGGGGCATTACAATTTGATTGCTTGACATTTTCCCTTTCATATTTTCTTCAGTGAACAATGGCTCTCCGTGCAGAAATCAGATGGGTTGGCAATTTGTAACATGGGTGATTAAGGATTTTCCTAAGAAATGTGGAGCTGACAACAGTTATAAATAAACGTTTAAATATTCATAATTTATTTAGTCATAGTTTATTTATTACTACAAATGTTAGTAATGCCATTTATAAATATATCATAGACTTAGAAATGGAAATGACTTATTGAACTTTCTAGTCTATTCTCTACCAATGCAAAATTGTTCCCTCCTGTACTTTCTTAATTGTTTAAGCCAATCAGTCATGTTTTTAATGACTTGATATATTAATAAATTAAGGTTTGGGGCCCACAGAGGGAAAATATATACACATATTAGAGTATATTATATTCCTTACAGGAGGTTATATTCCTGCCAATATAGGAAATATTTGCTTTTTAAAATAACAAAGGAGACTTCAAATTTTAGGAGGGGATATTGAGCTTAATATAAAGGCTAGCAAGAAAATTATAGTCATTAAGAAGCCTTCTATTTGAGTAAAATGAAAACAATTTAATATTTAGCTTCACCCTGTCATAATATTTTTCTTCTTTTCAGTATTATGGTTACATTTTGGATACCACATACCTAGGGATTTTTCCAAAATGTCTTTGAAGAATTGAAAGAACAATTTTTTTTTTTAAGGGGGACTGAATCTTCATCTCTAGTATCCTTGCCTTTAACTAAGACATAGTAAGGTTGTGACTCTTCCATAGGATTCTCCTACTATGAATGTCAATATCCTAATTATTATTAAAAAAAAAGGATAGTCTTTGATGTCCTATGATCACAAATCAATATCTCTTTTTCAAAATGTTGTTTCCTTAGTTAAGTACATCTTTCCCCTTACCAAAGTGGGTTTGGCATTACATCAAGATCTCCTTCACATAGAGGCACTTGGAGACTGACTTAGGAAGGACCTGCTTTCAGCACCACTGACTCATGGGAAAATACAGAGGAAAGCAAGGACAATACAAATGTAACCAACTCCACTTCCTAACTTGGGCACTGTTTTCATTGGGATCAGTAGATTAAAACCATTTCCAGTGGTTCCTGTTCACTGCTTAAACTATGACTAAGAGACAGGCAATCTTTTCTTGAGTTCAGAGAACAAGAACTTTGTATTCTTACATTCAGATTCAGGGCCACAAGATTTTTTGCTTAACTCTATTAATCTTGCTTCTGTATCTTTTATCTCATGCTGAAAATCCCAATGATATGGAAGAGGCATGCAGGGTTCTGGTAGTTTATCAGAATGGGAGAGACTAGAGTCCAGTGAAATGACAAAGCTGGCACACCAGGAAAAGTTGAGAATAAAGGAAAGGAGGGGATAAACGGTAGCACAAAATTCTTGATTAAGTGAGAAGAAGGATATGTCACACCTGGTACAGGTAGGCAACAAGTAAGATTCTAGGACACGAATGCAGGAATCATGCAGTCTTTGACACTTGGGTGGTTCCTTCCCCTGGACTCTGTGGGAATGCAGTTTCTCTCCTATATTGATCTTGTTGTGGCCATTAGGCTTAAGGGGGCATCATGTGTGGGCTCTCTATTGCCCATGGCAGTAACTCCCCTCAGAATACAACTGGCTTGGATTCCTAGACAAACTTTCTCTCTCCACATTAAACTGTGGTAGAAAAGAGCATTTTAAGAATTATTTTCATTACTTTTAATTGTTGACTAACAATTTTCTCTGTACTTTCTACATTCCATTTGGCACTTGGACTTAGGGCTGGTTCCTACATATGAAGTCAGTCTGAGGGCCTGGATGCTCCCTGCCCACATGTCTAAGGCAGCCAGCCCTCTTCTCCCACTCCCCTGCCCCTGTCCTTCTCATTATTCAGTGCAAATGTTTTTAACAATTAATACCATTTGCAATTATCTTGTTAAGTGTTTTACTTGTTTATGATCAGATTCCCCAACCAGACTTATAGTCCAGTGAACACATGACAATTCTCTGTTCTGTCCCTACAACTATAACCAAAGTTCCTAGAAAAGTCTCTGGCACATAGGCAGCCCTAGACAAGGCCATACCAGGAGTATCTAAGAACATAATGGCTGTCCTTTCCCAAAGGATAGACCCTTTGATTATGATTATTTTTGCAATAGAAAACAAGTCAGTCAAGGAGAGAATTAGGACATTCAGTAAGTTAGAGGTATGGCTTCATGTTCCACAGCCTGAAATTTACATGATCAAGCTGAATTACCAAGTTATCAACTACAAATCCTTCCCATCTTGGGGCACTACTAATGTTCTACTGTTCTCTACCTCCAGTTACTTCAGCATTTAGAATACAAATATAGGAGACAAGAACTTTCTCATTCACTGGTGATGACTATGGAAAGTCCGCAAGAGTAAAGCAGAACAGTCAGGAAAGATGGTAAGAAAGAATAAGATAAAAAAAGAACAGAGAAAATGCAGCAGAGATGGTGAGCTACAGAAATGTAGAGAAATTCACAGACTCAATAGGTAATAGATCAGCACCTCCAAACATTTATGGGTTCATCAGGGGCTCATTAGCAGGACCAGGTATTACTGGGAACACAGATCTCTCTCCCCACCACAATTCAGTTCAGCAAGCCTAGGCTGGGGCTAGAATGTGGATTTCTACATGGTCTCACCCAGATGCAAATGGTCCCCAGCCCACACTTGGAGGAACCCTGCAGTAGAGAAGACCAGGAAGGAACAGTAGCACTAATGACAAAAATAATGACAAAAAATCCAATTTAGTTAACATACAATGTTATGTTAGTCTCAGGTGTATAATATAGTGATTCAACAATTCTGTACGTTTCTCAGTGCTCATCATGATAAGTGTACTCTTCATCCCCTTCACCTTCTTCTATCTTCTTCTGTCACCTTCTATCTTCTATCTATCTTCTATTCTTCTATCCCCTCATCCACCTCCCCTCTAGAAACAACCAGTGTGTTGTCTGTAGTTTAGAGCCTGATTCTTGGGTTGTTTCTTTCTCTCCCCTACTACTTTTTTAATTGTTGTTCCTCATATAATCTTAGGAGACAGACTGGTCAGATATTGTCTTGCCCATTTTATAAATGAGTACACTGAAGTTCCAAGAAGTTAAGTGATTTTCCCAAACCTGCACTATGGTAGGTGAAGAAGGTGATAAGAGTCAGGACTGAAATCCAACTCCTTCTGATACTAAATGGGCATTCCTTCCGTTAAACCAAGAAATGCCCGTAGAATAGTTTAGTAACTTGAAGCCATTTAGTGTAAACCTCAGTACTCTTTATGGGCACCGGACAATAATCAAAGTCAAGGGCTGTCTTATCAAGAAAATCATCTTTAATTCTGGGTATTATATCCAGGTAGAAGATAAAAGACTATATTATGGAAAGAATTTTTTTGTTTTAACATTTTATAATGGAAGACATTTCAAGTCCTTTCTGGTTAGAGTTGGAGCCCTCATTTGTATAGAATAACCTCACGAACAGTTATTCATTTATTCAATAAATATGCCACAAAATTGAGATATTAACTAATACAACATTCCCACAACCTTGCATTTGTGAATCTCTGTAACATCTTCAGTTTTGTACATGTTATTTTATCCTCATTATCCTTTATTATTATAAAATGTATCTGCATATTACCCATATTTATACTTTGGTGTTTTCCACCTGTAAATCGAATAATGAACTTATAGGCTCTATTAAGCAATTCCTTATTAAGTCTTTGCTCTCTAGTACTTGCTGTTTTCCTCATCAACTAGATGATTTCTACCTTGTGTTACCCATTCAGGTCATCATCATTTTTTCATTCCCCAGATTATAATCCTTTGCTCTTGAGCCTCATCCCTTTGCTTTGTTTGAATGGGTCCTATAAACTATCTTTATGGTCATTAACTTTTTTCTTATTCTTTTTCTCACCTAATCTTAGCCAAAAGACTCTTGGTGTGGCATGTTCTGAGCCTATGTTGCTACATGGACTGGTGTGTTGGAGATAGCCCCCATGACTTTCTCCTGCCTTCTTAACCTTGGAACACTAACATAATTCTTCATCATGTTTAGTACTCCCTTCTTTAGTGACAAGCTGCCTTCTCACTATAAATCCAAAATACATTTTTTAAAATATTTTATTTATTTATTTGACAGACAGAGATCACAAGTAAGCAGAGAGGCAGGCAGAGAGAGAGGAGGAAGCAGGATCCCTGCCGAGCAGAGAGCCCGATGTGGGGCTCAGTCCCAGGTCCCTGAGATCATGACCTGTGCCAAAGGCAGAGGCTTAACCCACTGAGCCACCCAGGTGCCCCCAGAATACATTTTGAAGGGAGCTATGCAATGAACAAAGAACTGGTACCAGAATGTTCTTGATCAGTCCCATAATTTCGCCAGTTTCTTTCAGCATCATGTTCCCCTACAAAAGATTGGGAAGGATTCTGCCAAGCCCTTCATCTACCTACAAGTCTTATACACTAATACTTTTCCTTAAGTCTCCTGTTTATAGCTTTATGTTTTGTCTCACCAAGTTTGCCTACTGATTCTGAAGCTTGATCTAGATATTTTGAATCCATGCTGCCTTTCTTTTGCTGTTCTTGCCTATGTGATGTAACACATCAGCTTAATCAGTTCTGACTAGTGTGGTTGGCTAAAGGAGGCCCTAATGTGGACCAAAATGGAAAACAGTACAGGTTCAGAAAAGTGGAGATTTAGCTTGCCAAATTTAGCAAAGCAAGAATTTCAAGTTTAAAAAAAGCACAGGGGAGCCTGGGTGGCTCAGTCAGTTAAGCGTCTGACTTTTGATTTCAGCTGAGGTCATGATCCCAGGTCCTGGGATTGAGCCCCCGCAACAAGCTCCATGCTGAGAAAGGAGCCTGCTTGGGATTCTCTCTCTCCCTCTGCCTCTGCCCCTGTACTCACATGCTCCATCTCTCTAAAAAATAAAAATAAAATTTAAAAAAAACACAGATATTGGGTCTAAATGATATGATTTTCTGAATATTATACTCTGTATAGTATAACTTGTCCCTGGATGTTGAATACTAAATGTCCCAGCCAGCTCAAGCTGCCATAACAAAATACCACAGACTGGGTAGCTTGAACAACAGAAATGTATTTCTCACACTTCCAGAGGTGGGAAGTCTGATATCAGAGTGCTAGCTTAGTTGTGTTCTAGTGAGGGCTCTGTAGCTAGCAAATGGCCACTTTTCATTCTATGCTCACATGACCTTTCCTCTGAATGCTTGGAGATAGGGAGAACAAACTCTCTGGTATTTGACACTATTCCCATTGTGAGGGTAGAGCCCTCATGACTTCATCTATGAACTTCCAACACTGTAGAACTTCTAATAGTATGAACTTACATCATGCCTCTGAGAGATGCAAGGGAGACCTGGGCCGCCAAGCCCACTCATGCATCCTTTGAGATTAAATCAAAGTGACCTTGAACCCACATCAGACTTTCTGGTTTGGTCTCATGCAACTACTATCAAGTGTTCTGTTTTTATATCTCCAGTGATCTGCTGTAGACCTTATCAGTGAGTTCACAATCAACACATAGAGGAAGGGGCACTGTGGGAAGCTTTGCTTCCCTCCTTGCTTCATTTTCATTTCTTCTCCCTATCTCCTTCTTCTAACTTTCCTGGTTGTTGATGGCATGTGATTGTAATGACATTGAACAAATCATTTATTCATTGATCGATTGATTGAATAAATCATGTAGTATTTAAGAAATATCTTTAAGCATCTACTATGTACCAGGTAAAATTCTAGGAACTTAGCATAGAGCAGTGAACAGTAGAGGTGAAACCTTTCCTTTGTGCAGCTGACATTAGAGTATTGTGCAGAGCAATGAGGGAAATGACACAGGCAGGAAAGGGTGCTAGGACATGCTAGGGAGTCATGTTCAATGGGATGGTTAGGGAAAACATGACTAAGAAGTGCCATTTGAGGAAAGCCCTGAAAGAAGTGAGAGCACAAGGCATCCAGAAATCCTAGGGAAGACAGTTTCAGGTGGAGAGGATAACAGGTGAACATGCCGTGAGGTGGGAGCAAGCTTAGAGTGTTGGAGGAACAGCAAGGATGCCAAGGTAGCTGTAGAGGAATAGGGCCTGGTGTCATGCAGGGAGCTGTAGGGCACAGGGAATCAGAGCTTCCTATCATGTACCTCACCATGCCATTGCTTGAATAAAAAGTCAAGATTTGTTGAGGATAAAATGGATTTTCCTTCATTCACCCATAAGAAACACTCTTCATGGGCATTTTCTACCATGGCTCAAGTCCAACCCTACCACTGATATCTGGATAAAACCCCCTGCCAGTCTTGCCTATCATGGGTATAAATTTGTTGCTTATCTTAATGTTGCACATATTCACTAATGTCCATGGATCTAGTTTCTAACATCCTGCATCTCTCTTTTACAAGCTTTATTGTCATACTATATAGTAATACCAAGAGCTATCACCTAATGAGTGGCTGCCATGTGCTAGACACATTACTAATGTCGTATTATTTAATCACACAAAGATTAGCCAACCAATTAACCTCTGGGGTAAATATTATTATTATCCCCACTCTATGGATGAGCACATTGAATTCCAGGAGGATAAATACCTTGCCTACAGTTATAAACTTAGACTTTAAAACTGTACCTAAGTCAAAAACTCCTCTTTTCACCACAGCAGGCTACAGGTCTCCTTAGATAGATCAGTTTCCCCAAAATAGAATCTCATAGAGTTTAAACTTGAAGGCTCATCTCTTGAGACCTTGACAACTTTGTCTTTTGTAACTGGTCCTACCACTCCCTAGCATCTTAGGATGCAGAGAAGCTTTACATTCTTTGATCCTTTCTATTCCCATAATTTAAATTTTGCTTTGTTCTATAGGAATTTACATATCCTCCCTATAGATGTATGTCAAGTGTTCTGTCTTTTGATAAATTAATTCTAGTTATTACAAGAGTATAATCAGAAAAGTTAGTATATTTCCCTTTTGATTACATAGCACCTATTCTAGCATTCACTTCTTAGCAATTCTGCTAACCTACTTCTTTTTCATAACCTTTATTTTTCCTGGAAGATATTCATAAGTAGCCTCCATTTTAAGTTTCTTCCATACCAGTTCTAAATGTCTGGCATGTTTTTGCTACTTTCAACATTGTCAACTTTTTTGTTGATATAGTTGATATTGTTTTCCATCCTTACCCTTCAGTCAAATGACCTTTGATATTTTCCCTTTCCTATACAGTTTAGGGGTCAGAAGGTCACATCCATTCCCAACATTGATCTTTTCCACTCTCATATTCAAGTGTGCTTGTACATGTGTATCAGGTACCCAACCAATATAATTTTCTTTTTTTTAAAAGATTTTATTTATTTATTTGATAGAGGGAAAGAATGAGAGAGAGAGAAAGAGAAAAAGAGAAAGAGAAAGAGAACATGAGAAGGGGGAGGGTGAGAAGGAGAAGCAGACTCCCTGCTGAGCAGGGAGCCCAATGCAGGACTCGATCCTGGGACTCCAGGATCATGAACTGAGCTGAAGGCAGTCATTTAACCAGCTGAACCACCCAAGCACCCCTATAATTTTAATTCTTCTTAGGTCCTAATGCCCTATGACACCATCTCTTAGCCTCTGCCATTAAATGAGTGGTTTTCAGTGCTTCAAGTAAGGGCAGTCCATATTTTAAATAGCTATTATTGGGCTTTCATCATAAAATTAGAGGTATTTAATATTTTTAAGTAGGTTCCATACCCAACATGGGGCTTGAATTCATGAATCTGAGATCAGGAGTCATATGCTCTACCGACTGAGGCAGCCAGGTACCCCAAATTGGATGTATTTAAATCCTCACAGAAACAGTGGCTTTCAGAGTCAGGATTCTCTAAATTGCCAAAATTCTTTGTATATATCAAAGGTCAAAACTGTCCCATGAACTTGGATGGATGGAATAAAAATTGACAATAAAAGTGCTGGCAAAGAGGCAGGACTACAAGTGTGCTGCTGGTGGGAAGGTAAAGTGGTATAGCCACTTTGGAAAACAGCCTCACAGTTCTTCAAAAAACATAGAGTTAGCAATTCATGTCCTGAACATATGCCCAAGGGAAAGGCAAACCTATGTTCAAACAAAAGCTTGTACATGAATGTTCAGAGAAGCAATATTTAGAACAACCAAAAGGTGGGAACAACCCCTATTTCTACCAACTAGTGAATGGATTAGCAAAATGTGGTCTCTCCACACAATGGATTATTATTCAGCCTTAAAAATGAATGGAGTCTGGTACATACTATAATATGGATGATTCTTGAAATGACATGCTAAGTGAGAGAAGCCAGTCACAAACATACACATATTGTATGATTCTGTTTATATGAAATGTCCCAAGTAGGTAAATCCATAAAGAGAGAAAGGAGATTAGTGATTGCCTGGGATTGAGGGGAGGGAGGGAAAAAGGACCTTCAAAGGATTTGGGGTTTCTTTGGGGGGTTGATGAAATTGCTGTAAATTTAGATAGTGGTAATGGTTGTATAATTGTGAATATACAAAAAACACTGAATTGTATACTTTAAATGATGAGTTTTGTGGTAAGTGAAATACATCTCAATAAAGCTGTAAGAAAATAAGAGAGTGGGAGAGGAAGGGACAATTCTGGTCAACTGGGACTCTAGCCATGAACTGGTAAAACTCAAAATATGTAAAAACAAACAAACAAACAAACAAACAAACTCAAAATATGATGCAAACAAAGTGTCTACTCTTTAGGAACAAAAGTGGTGCATGCTGAGAGGTGGTAGAGAGAGGGAAAGAGGGAAGTATTAGGAAGAAGCTAGATACCAGTGTTCCATCTCTCCCACTTATCCCATATTAATAAACGTAGAACCTGTAGGGGAGTGGAGGTTTGTCAAAAGCATCCCTACCAAGTGTGAGGAGAAATTGACAGCAGTGTATTTAAGCCATCTTTGCTCTTTTTTTTTTCAAAGATTTTATTTATTTGACAGACAGAGATCACAAGTAGGCAGAGAGTC
The DNA here is from genome assembly GCF_022355385.1 of Mustela nigripes. Taxonomy (NCBI): domain Eukaryota; kingdom Metazoa; phylum Chordata; class Mammalia; order Carnivora; family Mustelidae; genus Mustela; species Mustela nigripes. The sequence continues at coordinate 5,759,831 of NC_081575.1, read as the reverse complement.
AGGAGGAAGAAGACTCCCCGCTGCAAAGAGAGCCCAATGCGGTGCTTGATCCCAGGACCCTGAGACCATGACCTAAGCCAAAGGCAGAGGCTTTAACCCACTGAGCCACCCAGGTGCCCCAAGCCATATTTGCTCTTTGGGACTCTGGGAGACCACCATTCAGAGAGCCCCTCCTTAACAAAGTATAATCAGAACAGAGCAGAAATCAATGCAAAAGGATGGGCCACTTCTTTCTCAGCTCCTATCTGGCTTAGAGGGATCCAGAAGTTTCCATGTGCTCCTAGTGGAGGAAATGTAGGCTGCTGAATTTTGGGAGCTAGCAGGCCTGCCATGGGGCCACTGCGGTGAAGGGCATGGTGGCCCTATGGCAGAGGCTGCAGGTGGACAGCCTAATCCAGGAACTGTATGGAGGATGTGGCTGAGACTCTGAGGACATGACAAGACAGTTGTAGGCTGAGGCAGGGCCTGGTTGGCAAGGTATTACATGCTATCAGGCCTGGACTGGGCTGAGAGAACAGACTGTGCATTTTGCAAGTCCTGGGCCTCATCCTTGGATGCCAGGAAGGGGGTAAATGATTGGGGGGGGAGTATCTAGGAGCATTACTACAGAGGCCGGTAATGCCATTTTGTGGAATTTGAAATAGGGCTGGGTGGGGAAAGTCTGAAACACTGAGAATTTACCCAAAATTACTAAATTAAGCCAGAAGGAACTGTTCAATGGACAGAGAACTGAGTTTCCAGGAGATTTTAAGATATCGTTCACCACTGCCATCCATGAGAATAGAGATTTCAGCTGTATATGAGAACTTGTATTGGGGTTTCCCGTCCTTGGCATCATTGACAGTGTAAAATTTAGCAGCATCCATACCCTCTAGCCTCTACCCACTAGATGCCAGTAGCAACCCCCACAATCATAACCATTTGTCCCCTGTAGGGCAAAACCCACTTTATTTTAGCCATAAAGAATGCCATGTGTTGTACACATATCTGAAGACAGAGGATGAGTTTTCATGATATGAGCCAAGCAACTTTCTCTCTTGTATGACTTCTTACCCTTGTTGACCACTGTGAAGAGCTTGGAAGCCATAGTCTTTCATGTATAATACATGTCTTCCTTTGTATGCAGCCTTGTTTCTGAAATTAAAATGAAATCTTGTGTCTTTGCTCTCAAAGTCTCACAGGCTCCATGTTGTTCTGAAATTATTTGTATTCTATGTTCTATGTTCTGAAATTATTTGTATTACCTGTTCTGAAATGCACTTTCCCCATTGGTGTGATTTTAGTGAGTCCTTCTTGGTTTCCTTTGACCTTCCTCGTCTCTCTCCTCACCTCTGCTGCCTCCCCCCAGTAGCTGCTACTCCTGCCTTTTGCTTTGTCTCCTCTTGTTCCAACTGGGCCCATCTATATTGACTCATCTCTTTTGTCTTATTCTCCATTGGCTTCTTGGAGGCCTACCTTCTCTCCCTGTACTCTGCTGCCCTTCTCTGTGGAAACTGGCAAACCATGTCTTCTGACTGAAGCAAGGTTGAACCTTCCATTCATGTTCCCACCTCTCTTTTCCTGACCCCTCTTCTTCCTGTCTAGCATCTTTCTTTGTTTTTCTTTGTTTCTTGTCCCCTGGCAGCTGATACGCAGCTTCTTCCTTCTTTACTCCAATTGTGACAACATGTCTGTGGCCCTCCAGTAGCCGGAGTGCGGACAGCCTGGTGCAGTATATTCTACGCGATATGCTTTAACATCCAGTAGATAACAGATTGAATGTTTGTCAAATGCCTGAAAGTTGGCATCACCAACATCCAGCCTGATGCCTGGAGCACAGCAAGTGCTCAAGGCAAAAACATACTTGAACTGAACTGAAGCAAACTCTCCTTTCCACAATAGCTTCCACAGTCCAGATCTCAAACCTGAAATTTCCTTCCTTCCTAAGTCACAACATTTTCTTCTTCAGGCTGAAAACTCCCCTGCATCTATGATTTGATTTCTCAAATCAAAGACATTATCTGAACCTACTGCACAGAATCCTTCTTCCAAAAAAAAAAAAAATCCTTTTGCTTTTTATCCTAGTGCACTCTCCAAAAGAAATCCAATTTTTTCTGCTGATCTGAAGCTTCTAGCAAACCCCTTCACTTCCTGGGATTTAATTATGATGAATATGTCCTTAGGGCTAGTGCCAATTGGATTAGTAAATCAGCACATGATCACCATGCAACTTTTGAAGCTGTTCCACACACCCATCCTCTCCTTGGTGGACTGTCCCCACTTGCTTTCTTGCCCCAGTGCAGAAGCCTCTCTCCTCTTCTCTCATACTCTGGCTTCCTCTCTGCCTGCAGCTTTCATGGATGGCCAAGTGCAGCTGCTGCCTACATTATTCACTTTTTTGTCACTTCCTGCTTCCTGTTCCCCATTCTCTCACCTCCCTCCACCCCTCTGCCATTTTTCAGATTTCTCTCTTTTCCCTTCTGGTTATTGAAGTCAGTTTAAACCTGTTGGATGAATTGAGCCAGTGGTATTAGCTCTGCTGGCAGATGAGGAAACAAGGATGAAGGGGTGAGGTGACCTGGTCATGTCATAGAGCCACACATCACTGGCAGAGCTAAGATGACAAGTAGCATCCCCCCCTTAGCCTGTGGATTTTTTTTACCTTGTCTAAACCATATTGACTTTATTTCTTTAAAATATTTAATTATTTATTTGAGAGAAAGAGAGAGAGACAGCGCGTGCATGTGAGCGAGAACGTGAGCAGAGAGGAGGGGCAGAAGGAGAGGGAGAGGAGGACTCCCCCATGAGCATGGACAGATGAGGGGTGGGACTTGATCCCAGAACTCTGGGATCATGACCTGAGTCAAGAGAGACGCTTAACCCAACGAGCCATCCAGGTGTCCCAAAACCATATCGACTTTACATGGATCATCAGGAATGGCAACAGGGGTCATTACTCAGTCCCTACAGAATCTATGAAATGCTGTGTTTTTACCCTTAAAGCTTTAGTTAATGCAAATCCTACAGAAGGGATCCACATGAATTCCCTCTAATACTTGTATAGAGGTGGTGGTGGTCAGCCACTTTAGTCATTCATTCTTTCAAAAATTATTTAAATACCTACACAGGAAACAGTAACTTCAAACATATAGTTCTTCAAATTTGCAAAGTCCTTTCATGAGCCATCATTTCATGTGAATCCTTAAAATGATCTTGCAAAGAGGGCATTATTAACTCCATTTTACAGATCATGAAACTGAGACTCAGAAAGCTTAGGTGATTGAATGCAAGACACAGCAAGGAAATAACAGAGCTGTGACTTAGACCCCTTTCTTCTTGACTCCAAAGCTCATATTTTTTCTATTTTAGCATTCTACTTTACACATGAAGGGGCTGCATTTCTAAAACCCATTTAGCTTAGTTTATGAATATTTATTGTTAAGAGTAGAAATGCATCAAATTTACCGACAAACAAAGTAAAGGCAAATCAGTAATATTATGTTTAGCTATTGATATGAGATGGAGCTGCTTGCAAAATTAGAATTCATTACAAGCAATAGATCTTTTTCATGACTAGGTTTTGCTGGATCTTATTATCTTGTAAATAGCACCAAAATAAAAGACTTGGAGTTTAATAGGGTAATGAAACAAGTTGATTTAGTCCCCAGATGAGCACAGTGGGCAAAGGCCTGCCTGATTGCTCACTCACAGTACCCTGGAGGGCTGTGGCAGGGTCTGGGGGCCCAGACTGAGCTCTGCAGAGCTGCATGGGAGACACCTGCATTTTTAGCATTGGGAGTTTGATCAGGATTTTTGTAATGAAGTCAGAGGCAAGGAAGATTTGGATTATATTATAAAACTGCATTATGTACCTCTTTGAAAACTAAAAGGTGGTTTCTATGAATCACTGGAACAGAATCAAGCCCCAAATGCCTGAATCCGCCTAGTACAAGGAGATGTAGTTTCCTCTAAGCCAGAGACTTAGTCTTGGGTCCATGGAGGGACTTCGCATGCATGTGTGTGCCCTGAAGGTCAAGGGTCACATCAAGGACATATATGCTTATTTGCGTGTTTCTTGAGTTTCAAAGAGAGGGCAGAGAAGAATGGTTAGCTACTGACTGATAAAGAGGGCACAAGTGAATACTGACTAAGGAGAAAGTAAGCTCACAGAGAAAGAGTAGGGATAGGAGAAGGTCCCAGGCAGAACCTAGCAAATCGGCCAATGGTAAGATATGTCCGATATTTTACTAAAATGATTCTCAAGTCAGTGCCATGTGAATCACAGATGGTATGATTGGATCTCATGACAGGGGGGATTATTGATGCCTTTTGACCTTGGCCTATGGGGGCACTGTATGAGGTTTATAAACTCACTAAAATTATATGTGATGTTTTGCATATACCTGCACATGAACATATTTCTAAGGAGAGGAGCTCCAGTGTTTCATGAAAGTCTTAGAGAAGGTCCTTAATCCATAAAGGTTAAGAACCACCGAGCTGGAAGAATTGTTCATGAAGCTTTGAGTTTCTGACAATGGCAGTGATTCAGCCTTCTTTTTTTATTTTAAACAATATTAATTTTTTTTAAATATTTAATTTATTTATTAGAGAGAGAGAGAGAGAGATCACAGGTAGGCAGAGGGAGAGGGGGAAGCAGGATCCCTGCCAAGCAGAGAACCCAATGTGGGGCTCTATCCCAGGACCCTGAGACCATGACCTGAGCTGAAGGCAGAGGCTAAACCCACTGAGCCACCCAGGCACCCCTCAGGTTTCTTCCTATGTCCTACTTCATCTTTATATAATCTTTTTTCCTTCTCTCTATCTCTCTCTCTCTCTCTCTCTCTCTCTCTCTCTTTCTCTGTCTCTCTCTCTCTTTTTACTCAGCACTTGAGTCCTGCACTGGCATATGGGAAGAAGACCACTTAAGTAAAGAGGCACAGACAGGAGGGCTCGGGCTGACCACATAATTGAGGATCAAGTTCACACACAAGACAGGGGATTTCCCCTTTGATTGTGTATGACACTATAAATGAGGGAGGCCATTGCCAGATGGAATACTTCATGGGCTATTTATCATTATAAAGTGGGCAGGAGGAATTGACTGAGCTGAGCTGGTGGGTTAATCAGAATTCTGAGCAATGGCTTTGTTACATGATAATTCAGCACATAAGATTGATACAACCCCTGTCTTCATTAACAATATAAATATTTCTTTAAAATAACATTTTGGAGTGGAACACAGAATCATGATAAGTTTCCTCTTTCACTGAACTGCTAGGAATTTATTCGCACCTAGTTGGGTGGATGGCACTTAGGCTTCAGTGCTCCCAAGAACCATCCACAAGACATGAGATACTGTGTTATAATTCTCACCTTGCCAGGGTTTCTAACTTGGAAGGTTAGAAAGGAAAGGAAGCTGTCCTTGGCATCAGTAGGAAATCTCCAGGAGCAGATTGGATCTGTGACAGGACTGCCTCAGAATAATCTAGAATCCAAGTGGTGCTCTTGAACTTCTCAATTCATTCCCAGTAAGAGCCAGAGGCTGTTGCTGGTATGCCCCATTTATGGAAGAGGTGTCCTTCTGAAAATTAGTGAGTAAATTACACAAACATATACATATATAATGAAGCTTAAATTAACATATTATGATCACTGTTGCAGAACAACAGTATATAACAACAGTTATAAAGCAAAGCATCTTTTTATAATATGAATATAACCACTGATTTTATAAGTTTGTGGTTTTGTATATTAAATTTGCTTAAACTAAAATCTATTTGTATGTGAGCCTAGGGAACCAATAATTGCTGCTTTCATGTGTTCAAGCTGATTGGGTCAATATTTTCATAGGGTCTCTAATTCTTTTTGTAGGGAGCAGATGGCCCTGTTACATGACTAATAAACTATGAAAATTGAGCATATAAGAAAACATGAGTATTTATAATCAAATAAAACTTGCAACAAAGTTAAAATGAGACATGTCTAATGGTTTGCATGATAAATGTATCAAAATATCAAGTGGTTTCTATAAGTGGCTATAATTAGCATGACTCCTGCAGGCCAATGAAGCATTTATAGGGACAGAGGTCATTGAAGAGAGAAAGGAAAATGGACTGGTGGCCTCTTCAATGGTTCCTAATCCATGACTTAGGGAGACTCAAGTCTTTCCTTCCTTCATCTGGGCATAGCATTGACCCAAAATTCATGGAGCTCCTGATGAACAGAGATTTAATGTGTCAGACCTAACCCTACAAGAACAAACCAGGTAAGTCGTATTTACCAATGGGTGGTTCCTTAACTTGTGTAGAAGTCAGAACCTCCAGGAAAGCTTGTTAAGGCATAAATTGCTGGACCCAAGTTCCACAGCTTCTCATTCATTAAGGCCTAGGGTTGGACTCAAGAATTTGCATTTCTTTTTCATATTATTATTTTTTTATTTATTTTTGAGTAAGCCCCATGCCCAGCACAGAGCCCAATGTGGGGCTTGAACTCAACCCTGAGATCAAGACCTGAGCTGAGATCAAGAGTTAGGTGGTTAACCAATTAGCCACTCAGGTGTCCCCCCCTTTTTAATTAAATTTATTTATTTATTTTTAGAAAAACTGTATTCATTATTTTTTCACCACACCCAGTGCTCCATGCAATCTGTGCCCTCTCTAATACCCACCACCTGGTACCCCAACCTCCCACCCCCTGTCCCTTCAAACCCCTCAGATTGTTTTTCAGAGTCCATAGTCTCTCATGATTCACCTCCCCTTCCAATTTACCCCAACTCCCTTCTCCTCTCTATCTCCGCATGTCCTCCATGCTATTTGTTATGCTCCACAAATAAGTGAAACCATATGATAATTGACTCTCTCTGCTTGACTGATTTCACTCAGCATAATCTCTTCCAGTCCCGTCCATGTTGCTACAAAAGTTGGGTATTCGTCCTTTCTGATGGAGGCATAATACTCCATAGTGTATATGGACCACATCTTCCTTATCCATTCGTCCGTTGAAGGGCATCTTGGTTCTTTCCACAGTTTGGCGACTGTGGCCATTGCTGCTATAAACATTGGGGTCCAGATGGCCCTTATTTTCACGACATCTGTATCTTTGGGGTAAATACCCAGGAGTGCAATTGCAGGGTCATAGGCCCTCATAGATATATACAGAACATTCCACCCTAAAACAACAGAATACTCATTCTTCTCAAGTGCACATGGAACCTTCTCCAGAATAGACCACATACTGGGTCACAAATCAGGACTCAACTGATACCAAAAGACTGAGATTATTCCCTGCATATTCTCAGATCACAATGCTTTGAAACTGGAGCTCAATCACAAGGAAAAGTTCAGAAGGAACTCAAACACCTGGAAGCTAAAGACCACCTTGCTTAAGAATGCTTGGATCAACCAGGAGATCAAAGAAGAACTGAAACCTTTTTTTTTTTTTTTTTTAAGATTTTATTTTCAAGTAATCTCTACACCCAATGCAGGGCTCAAACTCATGTTTTTCCCTTGGCTATCAAGACATCACACTCTTTGGGTTTTACTTTTCACTTATTAGCTGCTAACTTTTCAGTCTTCATTGCTGGTTCCTCCTCTTCTTGACTTCTAAACAATGGAGTTCGCCTGGGTTTAGTCCTTGGCAGCCTTCTCCTTTCTACTATGTTCACTTCCTAGGTGATGTCTTCTGGCTTGAAGACTTTAAAATTTTTAAATATACACAATGACTCCAAAGTTACTCTAATGAATGTATAATGCAAACTCTAATCAGTGCTCTGAAGAAAAGATCACAATATTGTAAGATCATGTACGAGGGGTTCTCACCTCACTCTAGAACAGAGTTCTGTAAACTTTAACCTGAGGGATTGCATTCAACCTGGGACCTCTTTTAGCCATATAAAGTTTTATTAGAAGTTAGCCATGCCCATCTCTTGGTATCATTCGTCTAAGGTTGCTCTTGCACTAAAATGGTAGAATTGAACTGTTGCCACAGAAACTATGCACCTTGCAAACCTGACAATATTTACTATCTGGCCCTCGGTAAGAAAATCTGTTGATCGCTGGCTAAGAGATCAAGGAGTAAATGATATTTGAGTTGTGGTTAGAAAGGTCAATATGAGTTATCCAGGCAACCAAGTGAGAAGAGTGTTCTAGAATAGCACTAAGTGGGCCCTGTGAAGGAAGGGAGCTTGGCGAATCAGAAGACCCAATGGAAAGCTAGTGTGGCAGGAGAATGAGATCCTGATAAGACTGGTCTAATATGGAGGTAGTTGTGTACTTCACAAACACTGCCTAAAGCAATGCTTCCAAAACTTTATTATGCATTAATGGATTCTGATCCAACAGGCCTGGGATGGGGTCTGTCATTCTCCTTTTCAAACAAGTTTCTTTTTTTTTAATTTATTTTTTATTTTCAGCATAACAGTATTCATTATTTTTTTCACCACACCCAGGGCTCCATGCAATCCATTCCCTCTATAATACCCACCACCTGGTACCCCAACCTCCCACCCCCTGTACCTTCAAACCCCTCAGATTGTTTTTCAGAGTCCATAGTCTCTCATGGTTCACCTCCCCTTCCAATTTACCCCAACTCCCTTCTCCTCTCTATCTCCCCATGTCCTCCATGCTATTTGTTATGCTCCACAAATAAGTGAAACCATATGATAATTGACTCTCTCTGCTTGACTGATTTCACTCAGCATAATCTCTTCCAGTCCTGTCCATGTTGCTACAAAAGTTGGGTATTCGTCCTTTCTGATGGAGGCATAATACTCCATAGTGTATATGGACCACATCTTCCTTATCCATTTGTCCGTTGAAGGGCATCTTGGTTCTTTCCACAGTTTGGCGACTGTGGCCATTGCTGCTATAAACATTGGGGTACAGATGGCCCTTCTTTTCACGACATCTGTATCTTTGGGGTCAATACCCAGGAGTGCAATGGCAGGGTCATAGGGAAGTTCTATTTTTAATTTCTTGAGGAATCTCCACACTGTTCTCCAAAGAGGCTGCACCAACTTGCATTCCCACCAACAGTGGAAGAGGGTTCCCCTTTCTCCAAATCCTCTCCAACACATGTTGTTTCCTGTCTTGCTAATTTTGGCCATTCTAACTGGTGTGAGGTGGTATCTCAGTGTGGTTTTAATTTGAATCCCCCTGATGGCTAGTGATGATGAACATTTTTTCATATGTCTGATAGCCATTTGTATGTCTTCATTGGAGAAGTGTCTGTCCACATCTTCTGCCCATTTTTTGATATGATTGTCTGTTTTGTGTGTGTTGAGTTTGAGGAGTTCATTATAGATCCTGGATATCAACCTTTTGTCTGTACTGTCATTTGAAAATATCTTCTTCCATTCTGTGTGTTGTCTCTTTGATTTCTTGACTATTTCCTTTGCTGTGCAGAAGCTTTTGATTTTGATGAAGTCCCAAAAGTTCATCTTCGCTTTTGTTTCCTTTGCCTTTGGAGACATATCTTGAAAGAAGTTGCTGTGGCTGATATCGAAGAGATTACTGCCTATGTTCTCCTCTAGGATTCTGATGGATTCCTGTCTCACATTGAGGTCTTTTATCCATTTTGAGTTTATCTTTGTGTAAGGTGTAAGAGAATGGTCAAGTTTCATTAACACGACAAGGATGCCCACTCTCACCACTCTTGTTCAACATAGTATTAGAAGTCCTAGCAACAGCAATCAGACAACAAAGAGAAATAAAAGGTATCCAAATTGCCAATGAAGAAGTCAAACTCTCTCTCTTCGCAGATGACATGATTCTTTATATGGAAAATCCAAAAGACTCCACCCCCAAACTACTAGAACTCATAGAGCAATTCAGCAACGTGGCAGCATACAAAGTCAATGTACAGAAATCAGTGGCTTTCTTATATACTAACAATAAAAATACAGAAAGGGAAATTAGAGAATCGATTCCATTTATTATAGCACCCAGAACCATAAGATACCTTGGAATAAACCTAACCAAAGAGGTAAAGGATCCGTATTCGAGGAACTACAGAACACTCATGAAAGAAATTGAAGAAGACACAAAAAGATGGAAGACCATTCCATGCTCTTGGATTGGAAGAATAACCATTGTTAAAATGTCTATACTGCCTAGAGTAATCTGTACTTTTAATGCTATTCCGATCAAAATTCCACCAGTATTCTTCAAAGAGCTGGAGCAAATAATCCTAAAATTTGTATGGAATCAGAAGAGACCCCAAATCGCTAAGGAAATGTTGAAAAACAAAAGTAAAATGGGGGCACGTTACCTGATTTCAAGCTTTACTACAAAGCTGTGATCACCAAGACAGCATGGTACTGGCATAAAAACCAAACAAGTTTCTAAGTGATGCCTAAAAGCCCAGTGCCATATGTCACCTAGAACATAGAAAGACATTATTTCATTACAGCTGAGGGGTCAGATGAGGGGCATGAAGGAGATGAAAAACTCAAGGATGATTCCTGGTTTCTGACTTGAGCAGCCCAGTGAGGCTACTTTCTGGTAAGGGAAGATGGGAGCAAGCCAGTGTGAATATGGAAGTAATGAGTTAAATCTTGGATAAGTTGAATTTGTGATGTCCTTGAGACATTTACACGCAGAGAAGCAGGTCGCTGAATGTTAAAGGTTGATGCTAGAAGTGGGGGGATTAGGATTAAGGAAGAGTTTTTCAAAACTAGGTGAGTGAATATGAGGAATTTAAGAAAGGAAACAGATGAACACAAGGGAAGGAAGAAAAGAAAAGAAAGAGAGGCAAACTGTAAGAGACTCTTCACTATAGAGAGCAAACTGAGGGTTGATAGAGGGGAGGTGGGTAGATTCCTAAATGGGTCATGGGTACTAAGAAGGGCACTTGTTGTATGTCAGTGAGGAATCACTAAATTCTACTCCTGAAACCAATATTATACCATATGTTAACTAAGTAGAATTTAACAAAAACTTGAAGCAAAAAAAAAAAAACTAGGTGAGTGAGACTTGAATATTTTCATAGGCTTAGGGGAAGGTATAAGTGATGAGGCAAGGTCTTATGGGGCTCAATCCAGAGGAATTATTCCCCATGGCCAGGAAGAGGTTGGGGTATGACTGGTAAGAATAGGTATTTATGCAGGTGTTTGGGGTGAAGCTTGAGGACACTTACTTGTCTCTATTTTCTCTGTGAAAAAGGAATCAAGGCCACCCACTGACACTGAGGTGATAGGGTTGAGAAGGGAAGAAGAGCAGGGAGGGATTTATGTGAGTGAGTGTATGTGCAAAATGTTAAAATTTTGTGTCTTTTAATAAGATTTTATTCTTTTTCCTTTTAAGTATTGTGGTTAAGTGGAAAAGAGCACAGAACTTGGAAAGAATAAAAAAAACTGCTATTGACTTTGTTTGACCCTTGACAAATCCTTTCCTTTGAGTGAGCCTCAATTTTCTCACTTGTAAAATGATAGGGGTTGGAATTGATCCCTAATGTGTCATCTAGTTTTATGGTTCTGGCTCAGTATAAGAAAAGATTTTTAACTTTAGCATACAGATAAAGAAATATTTAATAGAAGTGTTTACATTTTATCTTACATCTTAATGAGGAGTACCTACTCTGTCTAGAATTGGATGAGAGTCAAATAAACATTTTATTTCAAATCATCCCAGAGGTATTCAGTGCATTACAAATAATAAGAAATATGTAGGGATTTAAGTCTTGCAGAATTTCTGACTGAAGGTACACAACACTGTGCAACACTTACAATCTTCCTTTTGTTGGGTAATCCTGAGTCCATCTTCACCAAATGTGGCAATGGAGGGAAGGGGATTGTGACCTATGTAGGGCTTGAGAGGGAATCTTTTAATCCTGTTCATTCGTTCTAGGGCCTGAAGAAGAGTCATGTTCTGCTGATTTTCTTTACTTAAAGTGAAAGGGCTCTTGGCCACATTACCTTCACCTTCACATAATGACATGAAGCATATCCTATCAAAAAAGCGTTCATCTTTCAGAAGATATTGGAGGAGATCCTTGAGATCTGGGACCACATACAACTTGTCTTGATATTTCTACAGTAGTTGAATGAGGATTTATTTTGTTTTAAGTACTGTTGGGGTGGGATTATGGACATTGGGGAGGGTATGTGATTTGGTGAGTGCTGTGAAGTGTGTAAACCTGGTGATTCACAGACCTGTACCCCTGGGGATAAAAATATATGTTTATAAAAAATAAAAAATTAAAAAAAAAAAAAGAATGAGAAAATTAGATTTTTCCCAGCTAAGGTCTGGCTCACAATTAGGAAAGTCATGACTGATTCTTGTGTTTGTAATTTTACTTACAGAGGATATGATTCACAGCAATAGTCTTTCCTCCTAGCTACCTCAGAGGCTTTGGTGACCATAACTATTGAGTATGCTGAGCTCTTGGAAGCAAAGTGTTATATACATATACAAGGTATTTTCCTATGCATTCTAGACGCTTTATAGCTGAGGTAAATTGTAGAACCAAAAGAAAAAGTTTGTAGAGTACTACTTAATAAATATAAATGGATATCCTGGCCATATCTGCTTCATGGGGGAGTTGAAAGAACTAATTGATGCTTCTAAATTCATTGAAGTCTTTGAATTAAAGAGCCTAGAATCCACAGGGTATGATTACCTTCAGTATTATAAATGTTATAATTAATACACACATATTTTCCAATTCAGATGCATAGCTAGGACTTGTTCAAAATGCATAAACGTTTTAAAATGAATATTTTGGGGAGTAGCTTTTATATCCTCCAGAGTTCTGACTCATTTGGGTGGCCATGGATTGATATGGACTCTGGTCTCACCCAAGTACATTTTACCACCTGTGTTTTATAATTTTAGGAATCTGTCTTGCGTTCGCAGCAGGAAGGAGTGAAACAGCCTTGTGTTGTGATTTATTCATGCTTGACAGAAATCAGGAGCCAAATAAAAGGGAGGACAGATATTTCTCTGTCTAACAAGGTTACCTCAGATTGCTTGATGTTCTCTGTGACATTTGCTTGCAAAACATTCTTCCAGCTTCATTAAACTGTCTTTGGTAGATAGCAACTAAATATGCCTTGTAGTCTAGATTTTCATGTTCCCAAATGATTGGCCTTAGGGTTGGAATGGGAGGAGGGATGCACAAGGGAATGGGCTCCGATGGGGGCAGACAGCGGAGAAGGTAGCAAAGGAGTGGTCTTTAAGCAGCAGAGATCTTTGGGACTTTTTAGAAACATACTGTATTTACCTTCATTTACAGAGAAAAGACATACAATTAGTTCAAGATTACAAAGGAATGTCCCATTTAGATACATCCTGTTCAGAGAACAGAGAACAAAATGCCTCTGCCCAAGCCAACCTGGTCAGAGTGTTCCAGGGAAAATGAAATGAGACTAATGTTTTTATACTTCAAAAACACTTGAATGCTCTTAACTTTAAAGTTCTTTAATTTTTCTAATAAATTGTTTACTCCTATGACACTACCATCTCTCCCTACCTCAGACTTTAGACACAGGCAGCAGATACAGGATCAGAACATCCCAGATCTACTTCACTACCTTGTAAGTTACATATTCTAGAATGTCCTTTGCTCTTCCAATGTGAACAATAGGCATTGCTCTCTCCTCATATAAAGGGATGACAATAAGATGATCAGAACTACCTACGCTAACAGATTCTCAAACACACTGACTCAGACGTGAAATAGGAAAGACAATAATGACAGATCTCACTCATTATTAACACCCAGGTTGCCAGAGGGGACCAGAGATTTTCCTTCTCAGAGATGGGTGTGAGTGAGAAGGGAAGGGGAGAACAGTAGACAGTTAAATTGAAAAGGTGATGGTGTTCATGATGCAATATGCTAAGGAGGTTCTTTAAAAATGTGAATTGACTATCTCCAAAGGGTACTAATTGACTCTCATCAAATGACTATGGCAACTGCGAGGATTGTATTTTCCAATCCCAAAATGGGAACACATAATTTGAAATTGGTACTGCCTGGAAAATGCAGGATATGTACTCTATCCCATGCTCTGGTTCCCATCTCTGTCTTTGTACTCCCAAAGGCTGAAGGAAAACATTTGTGATAAAGTTCTAAGGTTTGTCATGAATCTCATTTTATGTGAAGGGACATTGGCATTTGGAATTGGAGTCCTGGGGCTGAAAGCACATGTGCATAATGTAAATATCTTAGTTATCATTCATTATGCATCTTTGGGAGGTACATTATTATACATAATTATGCATATGCCTGTAAAGAGGTATGGTGCTTACCTATAGTGACCACACTTCCTAAATCTGAAACTGAGAAGTATAATCAGAATCTCTGACAAGGAGATTGGATTTTTAAAAATCTGGGCTGTCTTGGAAAAGCTCAAATGTCCCTCGGCGGTAAACTGTGCCCAATGTTGACATGCTTTTTAACAAAGTACTAGGGGACTTGAAGCTGGGCTCAAGTCTGTAAGACCCTAAAGCATGGCAGCATGGGCCTGTTCTTCAGAGGGGAAATGTTAGAAGGAGGTCATGACTGGGTAACCCGAGAGCCCTTTGGTTGTGTATCTTCAGCATCTGGGAGGAATGAAGGACACTTGTAACAGAAGATTTAAGAACAGAGAACATGGTCTCCATTTGGTGGGGGTGGGGAGGGGTGAGGAAAAGAAGAAACTAGTATTTCCAAGGGGAGGTAGTAGCCTAGCATGGGCTGGGGGCTGGAGCCAAAGACCCTGGCTCACCATGTGTCAGCATGCAAGCCATTATGGGCAGGCTTGTGTCCCCCCAAATGTGTATGTCGAAGGCCTTGCCCTGGGTCCTGCAGAATATGATTATATTGAGAGACAGGGTCTTTAATGAGGTAATTATGTTAAAATGAGGTCAACAAAGTGGGCCCTAATCCAATATGACTTTTATCTTACAAGAGGAGGTTAAGGCTCAAAGATAGCAAGGGGAGAAAACAAGTGAAGATACAGGTCGGAGATAAGGCCAAGCAGAAGGGGCCTCAGAAGAAACAAACCCCACCAGCATCTTGATCTCCAGCTTGCCACCTCCAGAACTATGAGGCCATACATTTCTGTCATGTAAGCCCTCCAGACTATTCTGCTTGGTTAAAAAGCCATGGCAAACTAACACACAAGCATAATGTTGATATGATACAGGGGCTCCAATAGGAAGGAAGCCATGTGGAACTGGGAGAGAGTAGGCCCCCTGGGAGTGGCTTGGCCCTGGAGTTGAATTCATCTGCTCCTGCAAGTGAGCTCCAAGGAAGAAGGTAGAAAATGTGACACTCTGTGAGACCTTACAGGCTGTGAGATTTTTATCTCTGGCTCTCATGTGCCCAGAGGGATTTGAGCATCATGTATATCCAGTATGAAACTGGACCAGAATTTACATGAAAACAGTTTGCAAAGACACGGAGAAGGTTTGTGTGTGGATTCCTGATGCTATGGCTGATGGATGTTATTATCCACTAGTACCCCTACAAAGGGGTATAGGATCATGAAACAGCGTCATCTTCAACAGATAACTGTAATAGTTGTGTAAATTTGATGGTCCCCAAGGACAAAGTTCACTGGCATCTTGACTAGGTACATTGAGAGGGATCTGGGAGGAAGAATTTCCTCTGCCCTTCCAGGTCTTTCTAGATGGATTAAGAATCAAACTGACATGAGACAGATGAACAGGAGAATATCAATTTAATAGCATACATACAGGGAATCCACACAGCCATGGAAATCCCAAAGACAGTGAGGCAACATGATGCTTATATGAGGTCAGGAGAGGGTCAGGGGTCGGAGGATACAAAGGGGAGAAAGACCATTAGCAGGAAGGTGAGAGGAGGTGTTTGGAAAGCAAAGGTTGCCCTATTATGCACGTAAGTTTCTCAGGTAAGGAGGAGTCTGCTTTAGCTCTCTTCCTGTTACCAGCAAGCTTTTCCTGAATCTGCTGGGTTTGGATTACTTTTAAGTCAAAATGATGTTCATGCCAAAGGGGTGCATCTTGGGGAGGGGGCCTGCCCTTGGCCCTCATGAAGATCTGGACTTGGCTTGGGAATACAAAGCCCGAGGAGAGTAGGAAACAGGGTGGGGTTCCTGACACCTCCCCCTGCCATGTGTCCCCATCCTCTGCACCAAGGCCACTCTCACTGCTGGATATGCCCTGTCTCTTTTCCTTCTTACATCCAGCATATGAGGAAACAGGCTCAGAGAGCCAAAGGGACTTACCTAAAGCTGCAGAGCCAGTGAGCAACAGAGCCAGGGAGAGAAGCCAGGTCTGCCTGACTCAAAGCTTATGCCCCTGCTTACCCCACATGCCATCTCTCCCCCTGAAAGTATATAAATAGACCATCCTGGACTTACTCATTAAATCCCAGGATGCTAAAATGAAAGAACAACTTCCTTCCCTGCATGACTTGAACACATCCTGAAACTGGAAGGAGGCACTTTAGAACAAATGGAGGGGAGGGGAGAACAAAAGTTCTACTTTTTTTTTTTTAACCTCAAATTGCAGAGCCTGCAAAGATTGGCCTGAGAATGGTTGTGAGGGGTTCCTTAGATACCTGGAGGTCTGTAAGGTAGAAATGGGGGTTTTGCTATCCTCCTGGCCAAACAAACAAAAATGCTCGCAACGTGACAGAGAATAGATCTATGTTCTCCTCAGGACTGTGCAGGCAGCCAAGGCCCCAAGTGCTTTGACCTTGGGCTGGGATTCTGTGGAATATCACTTCTGGCTTTGGACTGGTGACTTAGCCTCATCGTCACAAACATTATAGTTCATCAATATCAACCACTCTCCTACCTCATTCTGTTGTCACAATGGTCCTGAGGTGGTGGCTAGTCTCACCTACATTTTACAGGTGAGGAACTGGAGGCTGGTTCACACTTAAAAGAAACTGGAATCACCTGATCCTTTTCATTCACTTTTTTTTTTGGGGGGGGGGGTTGGAAAGGAAAGTTTAATTATTACCTCATATGTGCTATTGGTTAGAGAAGATTATTCAAATAAATAAATGCAGTTTGATATGTCAGAATGTTTCAAGATGTGTCGCTCCTGGTGGGGAAAACCTAAAAAAATGGTGATGACTGGTAGGGCTGTTTTTGGCTTACTTCACATCCTGAGGGCCTAATGCTGGGCTATTAGAGAAGTCAGGGAAGTTTAGAATAAACCCTAACCTTTGGGGCCACCTCAAGGAGAGTGGTTTCTGAGCTGACTGAGTCACTGGAGTAACCTACTTCTTTGGCAAAAGCACAGAACACAATAGATCAGTCCTCCCATACCACAAAAATAACTCACAAATCCACAAATATGCACAAACTCTACACATGTACATGAGCAATCTGTGGCTCGAGCCCCACTCTGATGCTAAAATGTAGCACTCTCACCTCCTAGTCTCCTCCCTGTCGCAGGCTACACTTTGCTTGAATGCTCAGATCCATTGGGGTTAGAAATCCCAAGCGTAGCAACGGTGTCCAAGCAGAAGCAGCAGTCAAATGTCCCTGACTAGCACAGGAAAGGCCTGAGTGCAATAATCAAGCTCAGGAGCCAAATCAGAGTGGGTTCAGTTGTAGCCGGCATGGCAGTGGGGGTAGGAATGGCAAGGGGGGGTGCAGGCAGCCCCTGGCTTTTAGGTTTTGCCCCAGACCTAGGGAAATCTTGTGCTTCCTGCCAGTCCAGATGAGGGCATCACAGTTAGTTAGGAGAAAAACACCAGCAAAAGATGCTTTACTTTCCTCAGAAGTAGCAATAATTGCCATTAATGACAATTAATGACAGCTTACCATATGCCAGATGCTATTCTACGTGGACATGATCTCATTTAATTTTACTGAGTGACCAGTGACAACCCTGTGTGGCAGGCATACTTATGCCCCATTTTATGTGTGGGGAAACAGAGACTCAGGAAGTTTCAGTAAGTTCTGAGGTGACACAAGTTCATAGGAACAGAATTTCTGATGAGTGTGAATTCTGAGTCCCTGTTGTACCCACTAGGGCAAGGGACTGCAACCTTTTCTGTAAAGGGCCAGATAGCAAATATTTCAGACTTACAGACCACGTTCTCTCTGCCACAATGACTGAACTCTGCCCTCCTCCAAAGGCAGCCTAGATGATATGTAAATGAATGGGCATGGCTGTGCCAATAAAACTTTATTTAAAAGATAGGCAGTGGGCTGGGTTTGGCTATAGTATGCTGACCTCTAAATAAGGCTTTAATACTTGGTCTTACAATTACATGCCCTGAGACAAGAGCCTGATCTTTTGGAAGGAAAGAGAACTAAGAATTTGGGGTTTGGCCCCTGAATCATGACACTACATTCTGTGGGAACTGGGGGGAATTCTGTACTGCCTTTTCCCCTTAGTTTTCCTATTTTTTAAAAGATGTTATTTATTTATTTATTTATTTATTTATTTATTTATTTATTAGAGAGAGAGAGAGAAAGACAGAGACAGAGAGACAGAGCATGAGCAGAGGGGAGGGGCCGAGGGAGAGGGAGAAGCAGACTCCCTGCAGAGCAGAGAGCCTGATGTGTGGCTCAGTCCCAGGACCCCGGGATCATAATCTGAGTCAAAGGCACACACTTCACTGACTGAGCCACCCTGGCACTCCTAGTTTTCCTTTTTATGAAAAAATGAGAATTACTGTGAGATCTATCTCTCTGGAAAACATGTTTTCAAGGCAATGGGGAAAACATACATGGCCCACATGTTGAAAAGTGAAATTACTGAGCAAATCTTGAGTGCTAACTTTTGCTTCCACAGGGGAGTGACTGGACCACCAAGCCCTGATTTCCCCACAGATTATGATGACACCCTGACCCCTGGTGTCTTGGGACAGAGCAGCAGGTGAGTCAGTGGCACTTGCATATCTGTATGAAAGTCAATTCCTATGGCAACAAACAGAATCAGAAGCAGCTCCCTCACTGTGTGAAAGAACAACGGGAGGGTAGGAAACCAGAAGGTGAAAATCAGACAAGATAGGGAATTGCAAGGAGAGTCAGTTAAGCTCAGCTTGAGTGGCCAATGCTGATACCAGAATAAACTGCTGATGCTGATAACATGCCGTCTCTCTCAGCAATAAGGGGTTGTTTTCATAGGGTGAGAGAACACTCTTCTTTGTGGAAGCTTGTGTTCGTGACACCATCAAGCAGTCAAATAATATGCTCCTTCCTCATGAGGAGCTCCTTGGTGCCGGTGGCCAAGAGAAGGCACTTCCTTTTGCCTTGCTGTCTGTCACATCTGGGCACTGGGAAGATCTTCAATAGTCCCCAAAAGCCCATCCCTAGAAAGAATCTACCCATAGGGTCCTCGTGCTCAGGGAGATGGTTTTATCTAACCATCTGTATTTCCAGAAGAGCAACTGAAGTCCGAAAGGTGGCTAACAGAAGCCTCTTTGATGTACAGCAAGACTGGCTCTAGAAGCCAGGTTTCCTGAATCACTTGCCCAATGAGTTGTCCCATATTTGGAATCTGAAACATTTATTGCAACACACTCCTGTGTATTACAGCTATTTTCATGGAAACAGCTGGATTTGGGCCAGTGAAAACCCATCCAGAATCTCCTTACATATTATGCATGTTGGCACATCTTTAGTTCATAGTCAATTATTGGGCCTCCTTCCTCCCGAAGAAAGGAAGAGAAAAGGTCCTATACACTTCCATGTTCCCATGAAGTCATTTAAACATGTCTGCAGACAGTACCTTGTTCTTTTGCCTTTGTTCCAGTGGTTATGACTTGAGGTCACATTGGAAGCAGTTGAAACTGCTTCTCGATCTGCATCTAAAGAACAAGTATTATCTATTATATGATACCTTTTTTTTAAAGCTTTCCATTACTAACAACTGCCAGATTTAACCACTCTGTACTACCTTTTAACTAATACTCAGCAAATTAGGCCACTGAAGTTACCAAACAATTAACTATTTTTCTTGCAGCTTTGCCAGTCCATGAGGAACTTAAACAACAAAACCCCTTTCTTCCTGGACATGGCAGGTTAGCTTTTAGACCTATTTGCACAGAGCTGTAGTAGTTTTCTAATATTAATTTGTTATTGAGAGAGAGAAAGAGAGAAAGAGAGAACATGTTTACCACCTATAAGTGTAGGGGGTACAGAAGGAGAGAGAGAATCCTAAGCAGGCTCCACATCCAGTGTGGAACCTGATGTAGGGCTCAATCCTAGGACCCTGAGATTGTGACCTGAGCTGAAATCAAGAGTCAGATGTTTAACTGAGGTGCCCCAGGTCTCTAATAATTCCAGGTAGTGTATTTCCTCCACATTGCCAAGGGGTGTGTTTATATCCTATGCACTGTGCACTTGAGGAAATGTGGGGGCAAGAAGAAGTTAAATATAGAGGTGAAGAAATTGGGGTTTGGAGAGTAGGAGTGGAGCAACAGTGGGAGAATTACCCCAACTCTGTCCTCAGCTTTCTCATTGATAATGTCAAGAAAATAATGGCACCTGCCTCAAGGGACACAGCCGCTGGTGAAATGAGCTGATGCTGTCGGTATGTGGCAGACATGTGCTCTGAAAGTGTTAGCCATTATTTCCTTGGGGAGCCTGAGAAGTTTATACTGATTATTTGCTGTGATGTGGGAAGAAATAGGAAATATTTATTTTGAAGTCGTGAATAGTGTGAAATAAAAATACAGAAATGCCAATTGTTAGTGGTCACACACACACACACACACCCTCTACATTAAGCCTACTTAAAGTCAGTTTCTTCATCAAAAGTTCTGTGCCATGAGAGAATTTTTTTTCTCTTAGCCCAATGCCTTCTGTTTTCAATGCAGTGGGTGTGTTTTATTATTGCTACATCATTTCCCACTGAAACATCTTTCCTCCAGAGTATTTCATGTCATTTATAGCTACTGGCAGAAACATTTTTTCCATATTTTGTCAATTAAGCATATCACCCAATATAATATTTACAGTCTTGTATCATTTACTGAACTACTTGGAGAAAAAAGGGAAATAAGAGCTGAGGGTAGAAACCTACCCTGTTGATTTCATTAGTGAAAATTAAATATAATTAGGAGGCTTGTAATGAACATACTGATAACTTTGATAAGCATTTCAAAGAACAAATTAATATTTAAATATTTAATATTTGTAACTCAAACTTTTACACTGATGTTTGCCAATTCTCTCAAAACAGACAAGATCTGCCTTAGGAAGCAGATGGCACAGTGTGCTTATGCAAGGTAAGGTTGCCTATTGCCAAAACCTGGGTAGCACAGAGTCCAGTTCATTTGTGTTGGTAAGGTTGGTGTGGTAACATGAGCAGGTCACAGAAATCTTTGGTTTGGGTATAAGCTTATGATTAGGTCTGAATTGTGTTCCCCCTAACTTCACATTTGTCAATATGTCAGAATGTGGTTGTATTTGGAGACAGGGTCTTGAAGAGGTAATTGAGTTCCAATGAGGTCATTGATGTGGGTCTTAATTCAGTCTTAGCCTTCCAGTCTCCAGAACTGTGAGGAAATGACTTCTGTTGGTTAGGCCTTCTGGTCTCTGGTACTTTGTTATGGTGGCCCCAGGCAATTAATACAAAAGTCCAGTCATTGATGTTGTGATCCTGTCAGCTGAGGCAGAGAATTGTAGCAGTCAGTTAGGATTTGTATATCCTTCTGCTTCCATGACTCAGTGCTTGAGGAGCAAAGCCATCACATACCCATCTTGTCCAGAAAAATGGTTGCCCCTTGGGTAGCAGAAGAGCTGGGCTTTCCATACACAGGTCTGGCATTGGGCACTGGGGAGTGGCCAGGAGGTGGGAAACCTGGGTGAACAACGTACAGGCTAAGTGGACATGAAAGTATCAGGAGTCAGGGTGGACTGATAAGTGAGCTAGGTTAAGCTGAAAGTGCCAGTGATCAAAATGCTTAGCTGTGAATGTGAGTCAGAGGCTGAGGTCTGCTTTAGCCAGAGGTTCCCCTTCCTCTTCCAGCAGTGCAGGGACTATTGCCAGAATGGGCAGCGTTGAGCTGAACAAACAGCATGCTTCAGTGACAAGAGCATCGGGCCTCCAGTTGGGAGGCCTGGTCTCATAATTTCAGATTCCAGATATTTGGGCAACTTGTTGTCCTAGAACATATAGGGTATTTATTTACAATAATTTATAATTATTTATAATGATTTATAATTATTTATAATGATCAGGTACTGAACAAGAGGCAAGGAACACAAAGGAACTTGTGGTCTAGAGGGAGAGGGAAGGAGCTAAAGAGGGAAACTGTAGCAGAGGTGGGAACTTCCACTTAAGCTTAGTCAGGACCCCCCCCCCCCCATGAAAATGAAAATTTAAAACACTGGGTAGGACCAGTGTGCTCAAACTTCCCAAAAGCAAGAAAGAAATAACAGGCTATTAAAGTATCAGCAGGTCAAAAACTCAGGGAAATGGGACTGAAGTGTTTTGCCAATCCAGGCAAACTTTGTTTTCAGTTGTGACCTCACCGGGTGAGGGGGCTGAAGTGAAAGCCCAAGGCCTGCCCTAGAGAAAGAGACTAATAAAAGACTCTCTCCCATATTAAACTTAGACCCCAGAGGATTATACTCTGGTAGAAAGTAGGAACCAAAGGTATTCTCCTTCAGGGTTAACAAGAGGAGTGGAAATAAAAGAAATAAAAGAAGAGAAGCTTGTCACTGAGAGTTGTGGCTCTGGTCTGTCCTCAGAGGAGATTGGAGCCTGTATTGGCATTGTCTGCACTGGCATTAATGGGTTGTCAAAGAAATATCAAGCTGTGAAGTATACTGAAGGTGGTCTTGGACTGGTAATGGCCCCAAGCACCTGGCAGAAGCGAATGCAGATCCTTCTGGAAGAAACTACCTTCATGTTCAGTCTAAAAAAATGCCCACAAATAATTCTACAACAATGATACATACACCCCACCTCAGTTTAAAGAAAAATAGTGAAACATTTGGACAATACATCAAATAAATTTGACCTGATAGATTATGTAGAAAATATTAAAATCCACAACTATACTACACACATTCTTTTCAGGCACATCTGGAACATTTTAAAACTTCAACAACACCTTGGGCCAACAGCAAGTCTAAACATATTTCAAAGTATTGGAATCAGCTCACTGAAATAAGCAGAAATCAATGGGAAAAATACAGCTAACATTGTCCCATGTATTTGGCTTTTATATTTTTCATCACTTAACTTTATCATTTTTTTAAAGTAGACTTTGCGCCAATATGGGTCTCAAACTCATGATCCTGAGATCAGGAGTCACACACTCTACCAACTGAGCCAGGCTTCCTCCCCTTATCTCTTAACTTTAATCGAAAATGTAGACATAAAAATATGGCACAAGTCTTAATTCTTCTTAATTTCTTCATTTTCCACTGAGTTACAAGATGTATACAGTAATGTATAAAGTATACTAAACTTTGGTATCTGGCTTTACTTTTTTTTATTTTTAGAATTAACATATAGTAAAATCGACTCTTTGGTATAGAAGTCTGTAAATTTTATACCATTTGTAAATTCATATAACTATCACCATGATCAAAATGCAGAATTATTCCATCACCCTACCTTTAACCTCTGGAAAACCCTGATCCAGTCTCCATTTTTACAGTTTTAGTTTTATCTTTTCAAGACCATC
This sequence comes from Mustela nigripes, assembly GCF_022355385.1. Lineage (NCBI taxonomy): Eukaryota > Metazoa > Chordata > Mammalia > Carnivora > Mustelidae > Mustela > Mustela nigripes. Next base: position 5,736,278 of record NC_081575.1, on the reverse strand, counting down.
ATTAGAAAAAAAAAAAAAAAAAAAAAGAACATCATTAGAGTATAAAAATACATACATGTGGACTGTAACCTTTATAGATTGGCTTTCATCATTCAGCATAAATTCCTCCAGATCTATCTAAATTAGCGTGTGTATCAACACTTCATTCTTTTTTTATTGTGGAATAATATTCCATGATATGGATGTACCCGAGTTTGTTTAATCATTACTTATTGGAAAGCATAGGGTTTTGTTTCCAGTTTGGGCTGTTTTTAATAAAATTTCTATAAACATCCATATACAGGTTTTCATGTGGATATACATTTTCTTTTCTCTGGGCTGAATGCCCATGACTGTGATTACTAGACCGTATATTTAATGTATATTTAATTTCATGAGAAACTGTCAAACTAATTTCTAGAGGGTCAGTAATATTTTAAATTCTTACCGGCAATGTGTGAGTGATTTGCCAGCACTTGGTATTTTCAGTAGGTTTTAGAAAAGTTTTTGTTTTGAAATAATTTTATTTTTTAAACAGGCATTTAATTAATTAATTAATACATAAGCTCCACACCCAACATGAGGCTTGAACTCATGACCCTGAGCTTAAGAGTCATGTTCTACCAACGTTTGCCATGTCTGATAACTAATTTCCTAACTCCATCATGACAATTTTCTCCAATGTTATCTGCTAAAAGTTTCATGGTCTTAATATTATGTTTAAATTTATTATCCATTTGAGAACAATGAGATATGAAGTTTAAATTTAGATTTGATTTTGTTGCCTGTGCATGTCCAATTGTGTCAGCATCATTTGTTGCAAAGACTATCCTTCTGCCATTGAATACTTAAGTTTCTTTGTTAAAAGTCAGTTGGTCATTCTTCTGTATGTCTATTTCTGGGTTCTCTATTCTGTTCCATTAACTATGTATTTATTTCTCTGCCAGTACCATACTGTCTTGAGTATTGTAGCATTATGATAAGTCTTCAAATCAGGTAGAATGATTCCTCTACTGTATTATTCTTTATTAAAAATTGTTTTGGCTATTTTAGCCTTTACCTTTCCATATATATTTTAAAATCATTTTGTCTATAATCTACAAAATGATCTTGCTAGGATTTTGGTAGGCATTGTATTAAACCTTATATCATTTTAGGGAGCACTGACATCTTTACTATGTAGCGCTTTCTACTCCATGAACATAGTGTGTCTCTCCATTTATTTAGGTTTTTAAATTTCTTTTATTAACATTTGGTAGTTCTAAAAATATTTAGTGCATTTTTTATTGGATTTATATGTAAGTATAAAAAAGACCAGGGTTTCACTCATATATGGAACATAAGGACTAGTGCAGAGGACATTAAGGGAATGAAGAGAAAACTGAAAGGGGGAAATGGGAGGTTGAGATGAACCTTGAGAGACTCTGACTCCAGGAAACAGTCTGAGGGTTTCAGAGGGGAGGGAGTGGATGGATGAGGTACCCTGGTGGTGGGCATTAAGGAGGGCGTGTGTTGTAACGGGCACTGGGTGTTATATAAAAACAATGAATCATGGAACACTACATCAAAAGCTAATGTACTGTATGGTGACTAATATAACATCATAAAAAAAAGAAAAGAAAAGGAAAAAAAAAAAGACCAGGGTAATGAAGGTGGGGGTTGTAATTTCAAGTAGGTTAATCAAGGTAATATTTGAGAAAGGACATGAGGGTGTAAGTCATGCCAGTATCTGGGAGAACATCATTCCTGGTAGTAAAAAACTTGCCAGTGCAAAAGCTGAAAGGTGGGGGGTATTCTAGTCATGACAAGAGTAGGAGGCTAGTTGATGGGTAGGGTAGGGCAAATGAAGGGGAGAGTGGTGGGAGAAGCAGCCAGAGAAGAATGGAGGGATAAGGCTGTACAGAGCCTTCTAGTCTGGGCCTTACACAAGACTGGCTTTTATGCTGAGTGACTTGCTGAGCTACTAGAGGGATCTGGGCAGAGGAAGACCATGAGCCAACTTCGGTTTTAAGAGGACCTTTGTGGTAGGTGTGTTGAGAACAGACTGTAAGTGATCCAGGATGGAAGAAGTGGGACCACTTTAGGAGGCTTGGGCAGTAAACCAGAAGTGGTTGGGTTCTGAAGATTTGGTTCATTCAATAAATGAGCATTGACCAATGATGAAGGCTGTAGGGAGTCGTCAATAATGCCACCAAAACTCAGATAATGAGCTGGAAAGTGACAACTATGAAACCAAGTTTGGAAAGGAAAAGTACATTACAACAGCATGAATAACCATCTAATTGCAAGTGTTAAAACCTAATTAGTATTCAGTTTATAACACTTAAGGTGCAAACAGCAGTGTGTGGGAAGTGTAGGATGCTGTCGGACCCCTCCTCTTTGCTTGGACGAATGGCCGAGTCTCTATTGTCTGCAATGGGTCACCACAGAAATATGTATGGCATATCTACTAGCTTTGAAAAAATTGTAAGGACTCAGTATTAGAAATTGGCAATTAATTCAGCTGAAATCATACTGCACCATAGGTTTACTCCTTGAGAAAACCAAAACTTGAATTAAACTGAGTCAATCCTGTTAATTTGAGAAGCCAAGCAGAAATTTACTCAGCTTTGTTTCTGCTACTCAGCTGATGATATGTGACCCCAAATCACACCTCCAGTTTTTGATGTGTGCATTCATAAATGCTTGTCACTGGGCCTGATATAATTAAATGTATTTTGAAATGTTTTTCGAGGTACATTGCCCCTCCATCCTCAGAGTACTATGGCCGTTATACCATAGATCCTCATTAGGCAAAGGCTTACAAATCTTCAGTGACTTCATAAGGATGGATTATAAAATTAAATCAGGGTTTTTAATGTTGAAACTTATGAGCTGTAATTTTATTAAGGCATATTTTTCTTCCTCCAACTGCACAAATCTGCAAATATCTTATACCGTTTGTATAATCCCAGTACTAGTTATAGACTATTTACTTGTTTTAAGAATTAATTTAGACTTGAATGAATAACTGTATCTTAATATATATAAAATATGTTGAACTTATCCCTGTGATTACTTCATCATTTTCTGAAGTGGGGGAGAGTTATCCATAAGGTGACTTAAAACTTAGTGGAAGATTGAATTCTGGTACACTGAAAAGAAATTTTTGAAAATTTAAAAATTAAAAATAAAACCTAGTGGAAGCCTCCTGAAATAATGAAATAATAAATATGAATTCTCTAGCTTTTTATAGAATCACTGGGTAATGTCATCTTAGAGGTAGAAGGATGCTTAGCCATTATCTAGACCCATCTCTTCCAAAGGAAAAAATTATTTCTCCAGGTTCCCTAAGATCTGGTCATCAAGCCTCTGCTGGTACATCTTCATCAAGGAGCTCACTACATATTGGAACAACCTAGTCTCATCAAATCTGTCTCCCAAACCCCTCTGTCTACTGGCTCCACTGGATTAAATCAGAGCTGGTCTCCTCACTTCTACTTGAGAACCCTTCAGACACATGAAGCCCACTGTCCCTGACCTCTAGACCTTTCCCCAAGCTGATAGCCTTCCTCTGGATGTATGTATGTTAGTTTATACCTCAGTATTGACATCCTTAGCTTTGAATATCAAACCCTTTGGTATCTCTGTTAGGCCTTTCCTGGAGCTTCCCGAGGGTTCTGTCTTAGAAGGTCATTTACCTTAATAAGAAAAAAATATATCCATAGCATTTCTAGGTCTGCATGGGCTAGAAGGGGAAGGAATCCAATCTCCTGGAAGCCAACCCAACGCAGAGTCATGCAAGCTACTCTTCAAGTGTGTATAGGGTACCAAAGAATGTAAATACAGTTAAATCTTTGGGTTCCTTTACACAGATATAACACTCCTCCCCAGGTACAATCACACAAATGTATTTGCTCAAATTTTCTGAAACCTTGCCATGTGTTAAGCCACACATTCTGTCTCCCCATCCTGTAGCGAATTGCTAGCAGTTAAATTTCAGAGGAGTGAATTAGGCAACTAAATGTCCTATTTGGTTAATAAGGGGATAGAAGTGGCCCACAGAAAGCTAGGGTAATATTATCTCAGACTTCTCAGATGCTGAACTGGATCAATTAGTCAACTGTTTGAACCACCATTCGGTGACTAACCCTGAGAAACAAATGCTAATTTGCTTGATTTGGGTTTATTAATAATAGCTAATATTGATTTATGGCTTAGTATGGGCAAGACCATGTGTTAAGCATTAGATTATTTAATCCTCAATTTTATTAGGGAAGTTTCATCATCTACATTTTACAGATTAAAACCTGAATGTTCAGAGGGGCCAAGTAAATTTCCCTGGGTCACACAGCCAATAAATAACAGAGACAGAATTAAAATCTCAATCAGTCTCACTTCAAAAGCCCAAGGGCTTGATCTTCGCATCATTCTGTAGTGGTCTAGGGACTACATATCTATAGCTGTAACATCAGATTTAAGGCACATCAGGCAAGTCTGTGGCAAAGGTGGCAGTGGCGTTTTGGTGAGTAAACTGAATGCTGGACCATTCTAGCAGAGATATTGTCAGTTTATTACTAACTATTCCTCTATTTTTCCCCTCAGCATCATTGTCCAGGACTTTCCACTCCCACGACTCATTCCCGGATCTTATCCTTCACCGAAAAAGTTATCTCTGGATTCTGAAATGTGAACTATATGATAGGGTAAAAAAATTCATCCTAATATGTGAACAAGGGAAGGAGAGAACACATAGGACTCAGCATCTTCCTTATCCTCTCTGGTAACATGCTCTTATTTAATGGGAGATTTCTGGATGCACACCTCTGTGTTAGATATTTAACCTTGAACACTGATTAAAATGCTGGGGTTTCAGGTCACGGAAACTCCTGAGCATGCTGGTGGAGGAGATACATTGGATCAGATATGACCTTGGGAGCCTTCATTGAGTACAGCTTTGTGTAGAGTTAATTCTACAGAAACCTGATGAAAGCCTTCAGTTAAAAATTCTTATATCACATATATTTTGCATAAGAACATACACTTCTTGGGGTGCCTGGGTGGATTTAATCAGTTGCATATCTGGCTCTTGATTTTGCCACAGGTCATCATTTCAGGGTGGTGTGATCAAGCCTGGAGCCCTGAGTACAAAGTTGGGCTCTGCACTCAGTGGGGAGTCTGCTTGAGATTCTCTCCCTCCCTTCCCTCTAAAATAAACAAAATCTTTTTTTTTTTTTTTAAAGAACATATGCTTCATGTACAGAATTTGAGCAATATTTTCATCTGTGGAAAAACCACTGATCAAGCCACTTAACCAGATCAACCGGGTTCTTCAGTTTCTTAACACAAAAAGTTATATTGAATAATAAAGCTATATTCTTGGCTGAAAAAATAAAAGATAAGGTGATGCATGTGTATTTAAATATATTTCAAATAATAGCCAGATTACAATCACAAAATTCTAGGGCTTATTGGCCATAAAGTGATATACTAAATATTGCTTTCCAATTTTTAGTTGTAACATGTGAAATAGATAAGCACATCCTTTTGTCAACAGCAATAGGAAATGCAAATCTATTAGAACAGTGATGTGAACTATTTGATATTAATGAAGAGGGAAATTTTTTAAAGGAAATAATAGGTGTTTGGGACTCTGATCTGTTTCGGAAGTTAGAGGTTGTTTTTTGCAATTGATTCCATGTGGGTAACTGTCTTCCAGCAGTTGTTCTCATGTTTTTCCAAAGTGAGCAGAGAGGGGAATGTAGAAACTAGAAATCTAAAGAAGCAGAGTAATATAAAAATGATAAATCAGGGGCGCCTGGGGGGCTCAGTGGGTTAAAGCCTCTGCCTTTGGCTCGGGTCATGATCCCAGGGTCCTGGGATCGAGCCCTGCATTGGGCTCTCTGCTCAGCAGGGAGCCTGCTTCCTCTTCTCTCTCTGCCTGCCTCTCTGCCTCCTTGTGATTTCTGTCTGTCAAATTAATAAATAAATCTTTTAAAAAATGATAAATCAAGTGAGGTATGTGGAATTCATTTAGCAAACAACAAATGCTTTCATTTGAATGTCCAGTCTGCACCATGGTTATCTAGAGTTTATTACGAATAAATAGTATAGCATAATTAAAGCTTCACCCTAGTGGTCTTGGAAAATGGTATAGTTGGGGCACCTGGGTGGCTCAGTTGGTTAAACATCTAACTGGTGCTTTTGGCTTGGGTCATGATATCAAGGTTGTGGGATGGAGCCCTTCATCTGAGTCTATACTCAGCAGGGAGTCTGCTTGAGATTCTCTCCCTCTGCCCCTCTTGGCACTCGTGTGTACTGTCTCTGTCTCTCAGATAAATAAATAAACCTTTTAAAAGAAAAGTGGTATAGTTCCCCATTTGGGGTCCCCATTCAGAGTAGTTTAGTATTAGCATTCCATTCTTAAAATAAGCAAAAGAGCCAAAATAATTTTGTTCAATGGGAGACTCACTTTGTTCCTTAAGGCAAGCCAAAGCAATAGTGTCCAGATTCGTTTCTCAGGGTTGTTGTATCAAACTGCCACAACAGAAATGTATTGTCTCCTGGTTCTAGAGGTGAGAATTCTGAAATCAAGGTGTTGTCAGGGCTGAGCTCCTCTGAAAGTGCTAGGGGAAGAAAAACACTTGCCTCTTCCAGCTTCCGGTGTTGCCAGCATCCTTGGCTTGCAGATACACTGCACCAACCTCTGTCTTCACCTTCACATGGCCTTCTCTTTTGTGAACTGTATCTTTGAATCTACACTCCCTTCTTCTTATAAAGGACACTGATCAGGGGCCACACGAATCCAATAGGGACCCATCTTCTATTGGTTATGTCCACAGAGACTCTGTTTCCAAATCAAGTCACCTTCTTACGTGTGAGGGGTTAGGACTTCACCTGCCTTTCTGGGAGACACAGTTCAATCTACAGGAGTAGCCAGTACAATCTATCCTATTTTTGAAAATTTCTTTATTCACGAAAGCAATGCCAAACAACTGTACTTCAAGGGCAGAATCTCTGCAAGACTGGACTTTGGAAACTTGAATGAGAAACTAACAAAGGGCCGAAACAAGAACTGGAAAACTCTCTCCTAACCCTGACATAACCTCTTCCCACCCACCACCTCTGCTGCCCAGGGTACCTTAGTGTCTTCTGAGGGACTGCACACCCCAGCCCTAAGTTTTGATAGCCATTTCTCACATTATCCCTGGTTAAGAGCATGGGGTGCCCTTCTTCTGAACTGTGTGTCCCTCAGTACCAACTACCAGGCAAATTGGAGGGGCTGGCACAATTCCTTTAATTGAGTTTCTTACAGTGAAGTTGTTTCATGACTTCTATCATATGGTGTCAAACTCACTGCTCCAACTCTATTATCTTTGGTACACTTTATTTTTTTTATGGTTTCATCAAAAGAAAAATACACTTCTTGATGCATTCCATTCTTTTATTCGTATACAACTGAACGCCTAGCTCTCTATTCTGAACCTACAACTCAACGTGGGGTCTGGCCCATTGACCTTTACAGTCTGGTGGAAATGAGCACAAAAATATTTTCTGGGAGTTCTTTTTTTTCTAAATATTATTTTTGACAAGTGCTGGGCATTTTAACTGATCTTTGACTTAAACCCCGGCAGTCTTATCTTTTATGTCTTCCTTTACTCTCATGGTTGCATTTGAGTAATTATTCTGAAAAGAATGTCAAAACACAGCAAATGGTTTAGAATAACTCTGTTTATATCCCTTAGAGTGAGAGGGGAAAGGTCTTGGGAGAGAATTAATAATGTCCTATGGCTGCTTGCAGGGGACATCAAACAAATTGATAGTGATCTTGTTTGTACTGTAAGATAGTACTGAAATTCATAAAGATGAACTAAAGCTGCAGAGCCAAAGGCCTGGACCAGATGTAGAGGGTGTCTCTGTGTGGGGCTTGGTTGCTCATTAGCAGAGGAAGGAAATTTGGATACAAGATGGGTGGTCAGTAGGCCCGTTGGAGAAACGTCTTTGTGGGTGCAATGAAGGCATGATTATTTATAGCAAGCTTCAGGGTATATTTGCTTTTGCCTACATTGTGAAATTATTCTGAACAATTTTGAGAATCACTGGCTTCCATCTGCATCTCAAGGGAATCCTTCCAGGCCACTCTGAAAGGAACTTTATCTTTTTCTCCTCCCAGGTCACTGACTATTAGTGGGACAAATCATCACTCCATGGTACCAGCATGTGGAGCAGAAAAGAGCAAGTTGTCCTTTAATAAAACTAGAAAACAGCAATATTTTCTCAGAAGAAATCACAATTTTCATTTTTAATGTGTTCTGATAAAATTGCAGAAGATTTGGGGCTTTCTTTGCTGCTCTCAGGTCAGTAGAGGTCCTTGACTATTATTTCCAGGCCTTCAGTTGAGCCCTCCTCCACCTCCTGGCCTCCCAAAGAACCCAATCCACACCCAGGGAATTCTATTTCACTTATAAAGCACAACATGCAATGAAGGCTTGACCTTTAGGGTGGGAAGTGGCATGAATGTACCTGCAGCTTATTGTAGATATTCTAGGAGGAAAATAGTTCCCGTTTCCAAACAAAATTTGTACCCAGGAATGGGAAAAATTTTCCAGAGCTCTGGGTAAGAAGACAGTGGCCAGGGTTCCCATCCCAGCTCTCACCCCGACTCCCCATGTGGCCCTGAGTAGGCAGGCCTCAGTGTTCCCCTCTTGGACATGGTTAGGTTGGACTATTTGAGATCTAAGGGGCTTTTCTTGGTCAGAAGCTGACATGCTTCACAACACTCCACAGCTGGCTTCTTGGACCTACCTATGTGGTGAGGATCTTCCCCACCCTGCTTCAGAGCCAGCTGTATTCCCCCACTCTGCTCCTTCCCTTTCTCATTATTTTGCCTTTTCTCTTTCTTTTTGCTGATCCCTCTTCTCTTCCCCCCCTGGCCCAAATTAGGAACAGGTAAATTCCTTTTGGGCTCTGCTCAGTGTGCAAGTGGCATTTGGCTCTAATGAGGCTGTCAACCTCTGTTCTGTAAACAAAGCACACTTCTTATTTCAAACAAGTTTTACTATGTATTTGGGGAGGGCTTTTCATACCACTAGAGGAGGCAGAGGCATCTGAAAGATACTGCAGTAAACTCGTTTTCAATCTAGGACTTGGGGGTCCCTTCATGAGGCTGCTGATGTCAGGTCTGCCCTCCATAGTCTCCCTATCCTCAAGCCCTCTCCCCTACCCCCAGACTTCAGGGAGTTTCCCAGGGCTGGAGAGAGAGCTGATTGTATGGGACTCCTCTCTGAAAGCAAGATCCTCTAACTGAACAAGTACAGTTATTGGTCTGGAAGCTCTAGGGGCCTATCCATCTCAGGAGCCACTGAGACATTCTTCCGATGGGTGTCTCCAGGAGCTGGCTGTCACAGCCTTGTTCGGGCCACTACTGTGAAGAATTTGCAATCCTCCCTCTCCACTGAGCAAGTAGAGTTCTGATTTGTTTTATTTGTAGAGCAGATTTTTGTAGCCTTTTAGGTTTTCAACAGTCACAAAATACTCTCTCTGCTCTGATGTGGGACCTTGGAAATGAACAGAAGCCAACATGTATTTGTCACATGCTCTGTGGCCCCTGGTCACAACTCCGTAGGGTAGATGCTGTGATTATCAGTCCTATCCTGCAGCTAAGGAAGTTGAGGCATGCCTTCAATAGCATGTCTGCCTTTATATACCATGTTTATATAGCATGTCTGCCTAAGAAGGAGTTGAACTCGGTGTCAAACACAGGGAGTTGGGACAAAGGGATTGACATGCAATAACCATGAAATATTCCCACGTGCTTTCCCACAGGGCTATGTTCGGGAAGTGGTGGGGCTGGACCAAGAACCCATGTCCTCAGCCATTACATCCTGCTGGGGCATGGTAGAGAGAGGAAGGGGCTCAACTATGCTCTGCCCTCACTCTCTTGGTTCTGTTGCTACAATAATTGAAGTATCGGGAGGCACCAGGGTGGCTTAGTTGGTTAAGCATCCAACTACTGATTTCAGCACAGGTCATGATGTCGGGGTCCTGGGATCAAGCTGTACATTGGGGTCCATGCTCAACGGGGAGTCTGCTTGAGATTTTTCTCTCTCCCTTTCCCTCTCCCCTTACCCTCCACCCCTGTTCCCACTCTCATGAACTCTCTCTCTCTCTCTCTCTTAAATAAATCAGTCTTAAAAGAAATAAATAGCTGAAGTGTGGGGAAAATTCTCTGAATGCAGCCACCAGTGGTAGGCTTCCATGCTTTGGAGTGTCACTCTTTAAAGCATAAACCTGAAAGTAAAGGCATACCTTGAGAGTTACTAAACTGGGAAACTAAAATGGCAGGTAAATTGTAATACCTAAAGCCTGGGCTTGAGGCAGAAACCAACAGGGCAGGGGTGGGAGGAGGCAGGGTACTCAGTAAAGTAGACTTTTAGCGTTCATACAATGAACTATCTGATAAACTTGGCAATTGTCATAATATTTGGTTTCATTGAGAACACAGCCTGTTAGCAACAGGGAATAGCTTAATCTGTTAATTAAATACAAAATTCAGTTCTCATAAAAACATCATAATTAGCCTTTTCTTACCTAAGGATATCTGCATCACCAAATACTGGATTTTCTCAAGAAGGGAAATAAGGGGCTTCTTACTTCTGTGATGCTTACCCTGGCTTTGTCACTGTAGCTTTGCAAGTTCAGCACTCAGGAGACTGTTTTTTCCTTCTGGATGCTTTTCTTGAAATTAGGGTATGCTACTATCCAGCGACAGCAAATGACTCAGTTAAATTCATTGCTTGAACTACAAAAGATTCATATATTATAAGCATGAGTCTTGCTGTGAGTTTCCACTACTTTAAACCCAAGGAAACCCTGTCTCTTCCCCCTTCCTGCTAGAAAAACACCTCCTTTTAACTGTTTTAAAAATCAAATCAGCTAACCATCAATGGGTAAAGTTGATCATTGTATAGAACGAAATCAAAGGGGCAAACACTTGAAGATGTAGAAAATCATAAACATTGGTGTGGGTTGGGTGGTGAAGTGGTTAGGTACCCAGGGATTCTGAAGGACCTGGTTTCACAATCCACTCTTTTATTTGTTGAGCCACAGGATCATCATTGGTAAGCCAATTATTTAACATCTCAAAACCTCCTTCTCTTGTCTGGAGTTAATTATACGTACCTATTGTAGTTTCATTGTTGTGAAGATTAAGCAAGCTAGTATAAATGAGAGGCTTGATTGGCCCAGGACCAAGGTCATGCCATGCTCCCGTCACTGAACTACCTGTGGTTTTCCACAAAGCCAGGTTAGGCTCTCTCTTGGCTCTTTCAAGCCCTTCTAGTCCCCTTGGCCCAGCTGTGCCCTTTTCATTCTCCTGGCATCCACGTACACATCCTCTAGGCATTCAGAAGTCAGCTTCCTTAAGAAGTCTTCCTTATTGTTAATTGTGTTAACTGTGACAGCAGTTATGTTTTGTTTTAAAGTCCTTATAGTAAGTTACAGAAGCATAATAAAGTAATTATAGGTGAAATGATAGAATGTCTATAATATGATTTGAAATACTACAGGAAGAAAATGAGAGGAAGGGAATGAAGGAAAGAAGGTTGGCAACTGTTATGTGGAATTAATTAGGCTATGAGTATACAGTGGCTTAGTGTGCATTTCTGTTTACTTTTCAATATGTTTAACATTTTCCATGAAAAGCAAACCTCCCTCCCCAAGTGGATTAGGTGTTTTTCCTAGATATTCCTTAACAACACCTTTCTGTTCTCCCTTAACCACTCTCCGAATCACCTGGTTCCTGGATAGTCCCCACTATTGGACCAGGAACTCCTTCAGGGAGGAGACCTCCGCCTCATTCATGTATGTGTCACTGTGCCTAGCACAAAATATCAAAATGTAGAAAGATGGCTTAGGAGAAAATTGTCCATTGAATCTAATATACATTTTGTTTGGAATGTTTCTTTTATGTTTTGAAGCTTCCTTCTCCAAGGAACTTGTTTTTAGGACCTTCCCAAGGTAATTTTAGGAGCCGGTAATCCTCTCCTATTTCAGCCACTGGCTTCAAGAATTAATTAAAGAAAAAAAGCCATAATAACACATCATGTGCTAAGAATCGAACACTCTCCATCACCAGTTGTCTTTAATTAGAAGGAGGTGATTTTCCACTTTACTCAAAGAATGAAACATCCACATTTTCCCAACAGCTTCAAGCTGCAACTTTGATTTTACACATGTGTATGGAACACTTCCTTAACCACTCCACAGCAATGGCCGTGGCCTCCAAAGCAGTCATTTTCTAGGTCTTGAATATAGACTGAAGGCACATTTATGACAGTATTGGTGCTGCCTTATGGGTCTCCCACACATCTGCTTGCCTGGACCTTTTAGATTATGTATAAAAGTAACAACATATATTTAGAAAATAATGTATGTTCCTGAAGATCCAACTTCTGATGTTAGGATGCATTCCACCTAATTGTCAAAAGTCTGGAGTAGTCTTTTCCCCATCTTGAAGCACTGAGTCCTTTTATCATTCAATAATTAGAAGCAAGTTAGTAATTCCTTCAACAAGTATCTGTGAAGTTCTTACCATGCATGCCAGGCCCTGTTCTAGGCTCTGGGAACACAGCAGAGGACAAACCACATGAATGCTTCTGTCCTCGTGGAGCTGACACTTTAGAGTTCCACTACTCCCATTTTAGGCATGCAAACAACTAGTATTGGAAGTTTTTTGGGGACTGCCGGTGAGAGTTATTAATTCATGCACTACATTTTTCCCTTCTCACCTACTAGTCAAGGACCTAAGGTAGTTATTCTCCTCTCTCCCTCCTGTATCGTTGGTTTTCTTTTTTCTGTGAGATCATTTCTATCAGCCTACAGACACTTCATGATTTCTCCCAATTAAGGAAAAACTGTTTCTCTCTAGCAACCACCTGCTTTCTTTGCCCCTCTATACAGTAAAAACTCCTTAAAAAAACGTTGTGTGTACATACATGTCTACTTTCTCTCCTTTCATTTTCTCCACTCATGTCAGCTGCTCCCTTCCACTGTAAATGTTTTTGTCAAGGTCACCAATAACCTTCACTTTGTATAACCCAATGATCAACTGCTAGTCTCCTGACTTTCCTCTTTCCTGACTAGCCCCATTCCTTCTTAGTCTTCTGGGCTGGTTCACCTCTTCCCTCCATCCTGTATCTTTACTCCACCGGTACTCCTCCCCCCTTGCTGCTGTCATCAAGTCTCATGGCTTTATTTGTTTTTTATTAAAGATTTTTATTTATTTATTTACTTACTTATTTGACAGAGAGAATGAGCACAAGTAAGGGGTTGGGAGCAGAGGAAGAGGTAGAAGAAGGTTCTCCCCTGATCAGGAAGCCCAATATGGGGCTCCATCCCAGGACCCTGGGATCATGACTTGACCCCAAAGCAGATGCTTAACTGACTGAGCCACCCAGATGCCCTAAATCTCATGGCGTTAAAGACCAGCTGTATACCAACCACTTCTAAACATCTCTCTCCATGCTAGAAATCTCTCCTGAAATCTGGGCTCACACATTCACCTGCCTGCTCGATATTCCCACTAGGGTGTCTAGTAGACCTCAAACTCTGCATAACCCAAATTGACCTCCTGATACTTTACCCCCCTCCAGTGGCTTCCTGTCTCCTTTAGAGTAAAACTCAAGTTTCTATAATCACTTATAAGACTTTCTATGCTTGTTCCCTCATCCATGGTTTCCTCTTGTCCTTTTTTCTGGCCTTTTCTCAAACATCACCTTCTCAGTAATACCTTTCCTGATAACCCTATTGAAAAGTACGACCTGGGGGTGCCTGGGTGGCTCAGTTGGTTAAGCATCCAACTCTTGATTTAGGCTCAGGTCATTATCTCAGGATCCAGGATAAAGCCCTACATCGGGCTCTGCGCTCAGCGGGAGCTCTTCCTCTGCCCCTCCTCCCCTCTCAAATAAATAAATAAATCTTAAATAAATAAACAAAAAAACCTGAAACCTTCTCTGCCCCATACTCCCTACCCCCTTAATTTTTATCCATAGCTCTTGCCATAATTTAACATGCTGTATATTTTACTTTCTTGCTCATTTTCTACTGCCCCCCCGACACTGAGAATATAAACACCAGAAGAGTCAGGGCTTTTTTCTTTAATCTGTTTAATTCATCACTGAATCTCCAGTGCACATGGTAGGCACTCAGTAACTAGTTATTGATTTCTTGGAATGAATGAATGGATGAATGAATGAACGCTTTTTAACCAGGTGCAGGAGATAGAGTAATCAACAAGATATGGCTCTTACCCGGAGACGCTCACAGTGTAAAGAGAAGAAATAGAAAGGTTAACAGAATTTCTATTCAATGTGTTAATTTCAATACTAGGGATACATGCCAAGAGGGCTATGGGAACACACAATAGACCTTCAGTAAATGCTTGGTAAATGTTCAATGAATGATTTCTGGTTAGTTTTATTAATAACAGAAATACTTTTCTTGAAACACTGTCAGCCTCCTAATGACTCTTGTCCTTTTGAGCCCCTGGGGAAGTCCTGAAGCTAAAAGAGGCCCTGTTGATAGAACACTGTCCAGCTCTACCCTGCAAAACCTAAAGCACCAATCCTTGTTACTTGCTAAAATCGCAAAGTGAAAATGGTGTTAAACTGAAAGCCAAAAACAAAAATATGCCAGGCTACGTACCTCCCAAGAGAACTATAAAAAGACTTATTACTCTGAATTAAGATGTAAATTGCATAGTCTTTTGTGTCAATATTTGCTGATTTTATATTTCTTTTAGCCAAAGGTGAGTCAGTTTGAGGTGGGGAAAAGAGAAAATAACAGAAGCGTGAGTAGCTGAAATGGAACTTTCCTCCTGCTGCTAAAACTTTGCACTGAAGCTGTGTCTGACAACAAAGCAATAGATTGAAAAATGAAAAATTGAGTCGACCAGTTGTTCTGTCTGCATGACATGTATTCTTTGACTTCTTTCCCCACTGAAATGATATCGCACATACGTGGTTTGAAGGCTTGAAACTGGGCCAGTGGCAGGGAGGGTATCATGAGAAGCATTTGGCTTTTCTTGGGTAGTAGGAGCTTGGCAGTCAGCATAAGCTGTTCTACAGCTATCCTAACACATATCTATCCCAAAGACAGTGTGCATATTGGGGTCCCCAGTACTCCTGTTCCACTTTTTTTTTTTTTTTTTTTTTTTTTTTGCATCCTGAGAATAGTATCCCTTCATCTGTACTAGAAAAAGATGACGTTTTCACAGGAGCCATTGGTAGCTGGTACTGTGGGTATAGTACCCACAGAGAGGAGCACAGAGAATGAAGAAAGAGGACCAAGTCCAGTCTCATGGGAATCTCTTCATTGAAGGGGCCTGTTAGAGAGAGGGCATGAAGAGAACAGTCAGAAAAGCTGGGAGAGTGGTTCATTTCAGTAGTCAAGGAAAGAAAGGACTTATGATGGAGGTAAGCAGCATCACATGTCTCCAAAAGGTCAAATAAGATTAGCCATAAGTTTGGATCAACCTAAATACCCATCAACTTATGAATAGATAAACAAAAAGTTGTATATCCATGCAGTGGAATATTATTTAATCTTCAAAATAACAAAGCACTGATTTGTGCTACAGTGTAGATGAACCTTGACAATGTCATTCTAAGTGAAAGAAGCCAGTCAATTAAAGACCACGTAGTATATGATCCTGTTTATATGGGGTGTCTAGAATAAACAAATCTATAGAGACAGAAAACAGGTTAGTGGTTTCCAGGGGCTGCGGAGGAAAGAACAGTGACTGATTAATAGGTATATGATCTCTTTTTAGGGTAATGGAAATGTTCTGGAACTAGAGGTGATAGTTGTACATGTGAAGGTAATAAATGCCACCAGATTGTACAGTTTGAAATGGTTAACTTTATGTTAATGTGAATTTTACCTCAATTGAAAGAATGCAATTAGGCCTGACTAGTGGTCATGTGACCAGAAGCCAAATTCCCATCAGTGGAGGCATGACTGACTGCTGAAGAAGGGGAATGCAGGGAATATAGAGAAAAGTTTCAAAAAGTTGAAAAACAGGGTTAAACTGGGAGAGTTAAAGGAGGGTGTCATTCATTCATTGTTAGATGAGGGAGACCTGAGCCTTTGTATTAGCTGAGGAGGAGGAGTCACTGAAGAAAGTAAGGTTGAGGATACAGGGAAATGCTGACTGTCTAATGGAGCAAGGTCCCTGCAGAGGAGATGGTGATGGGGGCCAAAGCAAAGGGATGGGCCTTAAATAAAAGACAGAACCATTCCTTCATTCATTTGGGAGGCAGGAGGAAAGGACGCCAGGGCAGGAAGCTGTGAACATTCCCATCTATTGGGATTGCCTCTATGAGATGTGATGAAAGGGCAATACATAGAGAAATGATTAAGATTGGTCACTTGAAATGGCCCTGCGTGGTTCCCAGAAGCTAGCTGACATCTTTTCCCATAATTTTTAATGAGGGAACAAAGACTGGTCTCAGGAGTCTTACAATTTTATTTATTTCAATTGTCTAAATTAAGGTCCCAGTTTTTCACCTTAAAAATTTTTATCCCCCCCCCACACACATGAATTTAAGTTTTTAATTCTATTTGTCTAATGAGTATATATAATGGTGATGATAAAAACAAGAGTAAATTCAGTGAGTACTCCAACTGTAATAATCTGCAAGTACAGTGTCTGAGGCATCGAAAGTTCAACACCTTAGAGAGTTAATTAAGTCAAGTTAATTGGAAAAGATCTAATCTCCAGATAGGTAACATGGTTGATTATCTTATTTATGTTTAAACAGAGTAACAGAGGTCATTACAAGACTTTTTAGAAGATTATTGATTGATATATAGTTTCTTAATTAATTTTGATTGACAATATCTCTTGCTACTTGAGTTTACCCTCCCCCCTCTTTGGAATCTCCTCAGCACAGTTGATGTATTGAAATCATGATGATTTAGCAAATGCTTTTTTTTTTTTTTTGTATAACCTAGTTTTAAAAAAAAAAAAAAATCCCCTGCCACTGGCATTTTACTATGACTCTCTACAAATCAAACATGTGTAGCATGCAGCCAAGGGCGGAACTGAGGAGATGGAAGTTTCTGGGAGCATTAGAGATATTAATGCATGGTTTAGTCTCCTTTGATCTTCCTAACATTTTCCCACTCCCAAACTATGTGAAATAAACACACACTTCAGTAAAAAATACCAGCATAGGGGAACCTGAGTGGCTCAGTCAATTAAGTGTTGACTCTTGTTTTTGGCTTAGGTCACAATCTCAGGGATGTGATGTTGAGCCCCAGTCAGTTTCCCCACTCAGTATGGAGTCTGCTTAAGACTCTCTCTCATTCTCCCTCTGCAACTCCCCCAAACAAATAAATAAATAAATCTTAAAAACGAGGGGTGCCTGGGTGGCTCCATCCCTTAAGCATCTGCCTTTGGTTCAGGTCATGATCCTGGGATCGTGGGATCGAGTTACGCATCGGGCTCCCTGCTCAGTGGGAAACCTGCTTCTCCCTCTACCTCTCCCTGCCACTCCCCCTGCTTGTGCTCACATGCTCTCTCTCTCTTTGTCCAATAAATAATCAAAATCTTAAAAAAAAAAAAAAAGAAATGCTAGAGTCACTTCTGACCACTCTGCTTAAAGCAATCATTTCCAATAATGGAGCTGGAACTGGCTGCTTCGTCCCTAGAAGGCACTGTAAGTAAGAGAGAGCATCAACTTGAAAGGCTGTAGAAAGAGTTTCTAGTTTGGATAGTTTAGACTAATGGTATCTTCTAGGTGCATTTAATGATAAATTCTTTCATTACAAGATCTACAATAAGGTTGAACCAAAGTGATCTTGAAATCATTCATCTATGTATGTATCTGTGCAAATTTCACTGAGATTTCTGTGGAATGACATGACAACTATTAAAACACTTGTTTATCTAGGGGTACCTGGTTGACTCAGTCAGTAAAACACATGGTTCTTGATCCCAGGGCTGCTAGTTCAAGCCCCAGGTTGGGTGTAGAGATTACTTAAAAATAAAATCTTTTTTTTTAAGATTTTATTTATTTATCCATTTGACAGAGAGAGATCACAAGCAGGCAGAGAGGCAGGCAGAGAGAGAGGAGGAAGCAGGCTCACTGCTGAGCGGAGAGCCCGATGTGGGGCTCGATCCCAGGACTCTGAGATCATGACCCGAGCCGAAGGCAGTGGCCCAATCCACTGAGCTACCCAGGCGCCCCAAAAATAAAATCTTTTTAAAGAGAAAAAGATACTTGTTTATCTAGATCCCTCTGTTTCCTCCAACATATTAATTATGCTAAAATACATTTCGTATCTTTCCTTACAACAGTAGTTGTTTCTAAAAATATTCCCAAAATACATTCTAAAGACAAATTAAGTTTCTTTTCTGCAATATCCCATATATTAACACTAATGATTTCAAAGCATCTATCTGGAGCACACCATGGGCTTTTGGAGAAAAGGAACTCACGTGGATTCTAACTCACTTTAATGTGCTTGCTTACATATTTGCAAGTTACCTTCACCAAATGCCTGCTATTCTAACCATTTTAGAAGCTTAAAAGATGAAGTCCAAATGATCAAATTGAAAAGAATGGAGAAAATTGACAATAATACATAAAGCAGCTGTGTTTAAAAGAAACCTTTGAGTATTCCCCACCTCATCACTGGCACAGCTGGAGGGGAAACTGCCGTAAATGAGCATGTTTTACATTTGGACAGTATAATGAATTTTCCCATAACACTTAAGCAATTAGCTAAGCATTGGTGTTTTGCATAGAATTTTGTCCTTGTTATAATAATTTCTTACATGTTTATATCACTTTAGGGTTTATGAATGTGCTTTGATGTATATCGTCTTACTTTAACAAGTTTCGGCACCAGACACTTGCTGCACTCCGTAAGACATCTCATTTAGCCCTCGTGATGACGCTTGCAGGCCATAGGGTCCGGGATCGCAGTTTGTAAATGAGCAGACCAAGGCATGGCTTCTCACCCCAATCCAAGTGACCCAGAACCCATACTCTTGGACACCATGCTGTGTGGCCTCTGAGTCTTGCTTGTCCTTCCTGCATGTTGTACCCACTCTCTTACTCACCTGCTATCCCCTTCTGTGCAAAAGCTCTGTGGCTAGTTACTGTGGAGGAGTAGTCATGTAAGAAAGACGTGCTGACCGCTGAAAAACATTGCTACAACTGTAATAACAGTAATTGTTAGTATTTACTGGGCTCAGCTGACTATCTGGCACTGACTGGGGGCTTAGATGTCTAATCTCCTTGAATGCCCACATCATACCTATGTTGCACTTGAACCTGACCCACTTCTGGGAGGCTCGCAGCACTAGTGTCATTCTTCATTTTATAGATAAGACCTCAGTTTCCTTGAGCTTAAAGGACATGTCTAAGGTCACAGTGCTTAGCAGTATGGATTCAAGAGTCTGGGTCATCTATCTTCCTGTCAGTACCCTAACTCTCTCCACTACACCTCACAAATACCAGCCCTTGGCCACTCTGCCCCACAGATGATACTCTGTATGTTTGTTTTACCATTTTATTTCCACAGCAGGCACCAATACTGCAGTAAAATTAATGATTGTGTCCTTCTTTAGTGCTCCTTTATTCAAATTGCTTTATGCCCCAAGGATAAGCAAGTGATGGCCTCTCTGTGCATCTGTGTCTCTTTTTTTATTTCATCTTGTTCCTGACAACAAATTGAACTTCTGATGGGGATAGATAAGATTCTGACTCACTGAGCTTCAAGGCAAGAATGACTCAGTAGAATGAATGTGTTCTCTGGGAAGTCTCCAGAAGTGATCTTAAGGAAGAAGAGTATGTACCAAGAAAACTATTTCTCTTTACAGGATAAGGGACTGAGTCAGTGCCCCAAAGCATATAACCCATTTTGTTCAGACTTCTGTGAAACATCCAGCTACTTTGCTTCCATTGTCTGGGAGGAAGCGAGCCTAGAGAACAGAAGAACTGGGTTCTAGACCCAGCTCTAGCACTAAGCCTGTCTCTTCATTGGTGAAAAGAGGGTGTTATACTAAATCATCTCTGAATGAATGTCTTCCTGCTTCAAAAATAATTGTGGCTACATTTGGTGGAAGTCTTTATGAACCACATTTATGAAACCCATTCCAGGGGCACCTTGGTGGCTCAGTCATTAAGGGTCTGCCTTCAGCTTATGTCAAGATCCCAAGGTCTTAGAATTGAGGCCCACATCGAGCTCCCTGCTCTGCAAGGAGCATGCTTCTCCCTCTCGTACTCCCTTTTCTTGTGTTCCCTCTCTCACTGTTTCTCTCTCTGTCAAATAAATAAAATCTTTTGAAAAAATGAACCCCATCCCATTTGCTCATCATTACAAGCCTACTAAGTGGGCATTTGTCTTTCTCCATTTTACCAATGAGGAAAGGACGAGGGCTCAAGACCTAAGTGACTATCCAAGGTCATACAGCTAGAAGTGGTGGAACTAGAACAAACTCAAGGCTCTTTGCTCTAGAATTCTATCTTCTTTTTTACTATCACACATCTATATTGGCTTTTTCTATATCTGAGGTAAACATTGATCTGGGTCTTACTAATTAATGTGATAGTCCCAACAGTTGATTCAGTTGTTTGTTTAGAATTTTTTTTTTTCCAAATGACCAATCATTACCTTGATTTGCTGACTTTCAAGGTCGAGCAGACTATGCTACCATATTGTGGGAGAATAACCTTTTTAGAAAGTAAATAACCTCCTGAATAGAAGTTGATATTTATAAACATTTCCCTATAGTTAGAGCTTAAAATTACTCAGAACTCAATAAATTTCAAAGAGACTTGCTCCTCCTGCAAGACGAGCCAAGATCTGCTTCTGAACCTCTTGCAACTTCTGTTTTCCACACAAAGTCTGAGGTAGAGACTCTGATTAATATGTGACCTATCATCCATACCTTCTGACAGAGCCCCGGGGATTGCAGATGTAGCTAGAAAAAACACCTAGATGGACTTTTGGCTGGGGTTCTATAGGGTAATTCTATCTCAAAAGTAGAAAAAATGTAAGTTACTCCTTTTTATTACTTGGTGGGGACTTTCAGGATCTATGGTTTCAAAGAATCTTGTTAAGTTTGATTCCATAAACATGCTCTCAAAGACAGAAAGTTCTGTGCTAAGCATGGGCAAGAAAAGGGATGAAGAAAGGGATGGTTCCATTCTGAAGGAGCTTTGATCCAAGTAAGGAAGACAAGCAAATCATAGTTATACTCCACATAGGATGGAGGGAGAAATACATGAAAATATGAACCAGGCATGGGTTATGGAAACCCAGAGTAAAGAATAAAGTAAATCTCACTTGGTGAGGATGGGGGCTTGGGGAGGTGATAAAGAGTGGGCTTGATGATCAGGTAATGAAGGAAGGTTTCATACAGGGAGCAGCCACTGGAATGATGACTTAAGGAAGGGCATGGCTGCAGGAGACAGAATGGAAGAAAGATCATGCCAGGCTGAGAAAAAAAACAGCATGTGGAACGTCACAGAGGCATGGATATACATATCAAGATATTGATGGTCTTGAATTTCACACTTTATTCTGTAAGCAGTATGGAAACATTGTGGGTTTTTGAGCAGGAGACAGATGTGATTTGTCTAGGGTTTAAGAAAGAAACCTTAGGTGGCAGCATGAAAGGATGAATTAGTGGACAAGGGAGATACAGGAAAAATTGGATGTAATCATGAGGTTATTATGACATTGATGATGAGATTCTGAGTGCCTAAAGGGCAGTGATAATGAAAATACAAACATGAGTGCAATTCTTTCAGCAATTTTACACTGAAGAGGGAGAATTCAATCATTTGGATGTGGGGGTGATGAAGAAACCTATCAAGGATGACTTTCAGGTTTGGGACCTTGGGAACTGAGTCAATGGCTCCCTTCCACCAATAATAACAAAGATGATTTTTAAAAAAACACAAAACTTGGGGTGTCTGGGTGGTGCAGTCAGTTAAGCATCGGACTCTCAGTTTCAGTTCAGGTTGTGGTCAGGGCATTATGAGATCTAGCCTCACATTGGGCTCCGCACTCAGCACAGAATCTGCTTGGGATTCTCTCTGACCTTTTCCCTATCCCCCTCCAGCTTGTGCACTCTCTCTCTCTCAAATAAATGAATAAATTCTTAAAAAAATTAAGAAAAAATACAAAACTGGCATTGCAGTTATAATGAGGCAGGCCCTGTTCTAAGTGCAGTCCATAGATGGACTTGTTTAATTCTTACAGCAGCCTTTATGTGGTAGAACTTCTGATCATCCCCACTATAAAACACGAAAAAACTGAGGTAAAGGAAAGTATGGTTATCTGTCCAAATTCGCACAGATAGTGTTGTAGGAAACTTGACACTAGAATCCACTTTGGTTCTTGAAACTTGAGCTTTTTAATCACTACACTAAGTCACCAAAAGGACATGAGAGTGCCTGTAACCCCAGGGCCTTGAAAAATCTTCATGTATTGTCAAAAACTATTACTGATGTAAATACAAAAAAGTACCTCATAACTATTTTAATTTCTATATTTTTATTGTTTATAAGATCGAACAGTTTCATGTATTTATTGACCATATAAAATACGTTCTGCCTGTTGGTATCATTCACTAATTTCCTTATTAGAATTTTTTTCATTATTGTAGACTGATTTATACATAAGGAACATCAGGTCTTTTTTTATATATTAATTTATATTTCATGAATTTGCCAATATTTGGCCATGTATGACTTATAAAAATGGCAATTTCAGATGGTTCAGCCTCATATATTCATTCCATTAGTCATAGTAACAACTGATATATATTTTGTACTTAATATTGCCAGGCACTGTGCTTTACTCACATACATTACTTCATTTAATTCTTATAACTACTCCAGGAGGTATGCATTCACAACTCCATTTTAAGATAAGGAATCTGAGGGACAGAGGGGTTAAGTAACTTGCTATAATTCATGAAGCTAGTTGATAGACATGTTTGGGAGGCCTATTGGGAGCAAACCATGGACTTTCTGGGGCGCCTGGGTGGCTCAGTGTGTTAAAGCCTCTGCCTTCAGCTCAGGTCATGATCCCAGGGTCCTGGGATCGAGCCCTACATCGGACTCCCTGCTCAGTGGGGAGCCTGCTTCCCCCCCCCCTCTCTGCCTGCCTCTCTACCTACTTGTGATCTCTCTCTCTGTCAAATAAATAAATAAAATCTTTAAAACAAACAAACAAACAAACAAACAAAAAACATGGACTCTCTGACTCAAAAACCTATGATCTCAACCACAGCATGATATTGCCTTGCATTCTTCTTCTTCTAGATAACTTTTAAAAACAAGTTCCTCAAAAAAAAAAAAATGCTGGTGGAATTTTAATTGGGATTGCCTTAAGTATAGATTAGTACATGCACAATTAATAGAGTCCTCCTATCTAAAAGCAAGATATGTTTCTCCATTAATTCATGTATTCTTTATCCCCTTTATGTAGTTTTATAAATTTATTATAGGATATTCAAAATGATAATTCCAAGGATTGACTGAAGGTTATCCTTTGGGCTTTAAACTTTTGTGTTGCTAATGAGATAGGATTTTTTTCTTCCATTATATGATCTAAATGTTGATTACTTATATACGGAAAAGCTATTGATTTTTGGTACATTACTTTTGTAGTTATCCATGTTATGGGATTTTTCTCTAATTATCTCTTCCTTCCTCTCTGTCACAAAGCCACCATCTTCTCAGCTGGATGACCACCTTTCTAGCTGGCCTCATTGCTTCCTGGCTTGCCCCCCTAAAATTTGTCCTCCATGCTGTTGTCACAGTGAACTTTCAAAAGTACCAACCCCATGCACCTTGCTGTAAACCCTTAGGTCAATCCATCCCTATCCCTTTAGGAGATATGTATGCCTCCTAATAAGGTACCCAAGCCTCCCTATAGCCTGCCTTGGTCTGTTCCACCTACCTCTCTGATAATGTCTTCTGCTACTCACCCACGTGGATTCAACATTGGAGCCAGACCAACCATTCATATTTCTCATAGTACGATATGAACGCTCAGGACTTGCCACATATTGCACTCTGGATGTTTTCTTTCCATCTCCACTTTCGCCTGGGGAACTGCCTTTCAGGTCTTAGCTCCTTGACTCTTCCCTGAAGTCTTCCTTGAGTGTCCTAGGCAGCTTTCCCATGCCTTTCTTTTTGTCCCCACCCCACACCATGTATATACTCCCATTATCACAGTTGCCACACAGGAGTGTCGTTGTTCCTCTACACCAGTTTGTGGTTGAAATGGATTTTAGAACTAGACAGACCTGGGTTTATACTCAATACAACCACTTGCCATTTGTGTGACCTTGGCAAGGGCATATTGCCCCTTGTAAATGAGAATAAACACTCCGCAGGGCATCTGTGAGGATTACTTAGGACAGTGTGTGCAAAGTAGATAGCCCAGGGCTGAGTGCATGGTAGATGCTCAGTATTTCTTTAAATTAACAGTGTAGAAGATGAGAAGAGGGGAGACTAATCAGTAGGTGTGGTCTTCAGGGACAGAGGTGTTGCTAAGGAAAATTGAGAGCAGGGAAGGGGATAGCTTATCTCTGGGCCATTATGTATGAGGGCTACGGGAAAATGAGCACCCTCCATGGAAGGGTATTGCTAGATGATGACATCTTAAAGGAGATTCGAGTTTTAGTTAAGGCAATGGAAGCAGCGGAAGGAGAAGAGTTTAAGGTTTCCACCGGGAGTTGCACGTGATGTTGTGCAACATCACCACCTGGGACCCTCACTCCTCCTACACCAGAGACAAAGTTGGCCTAATAGCTTGAGATAAAAATGGAATCATAGCAGTAAGTCTGGGAACAGAGTCCAGATGTGGAGCCACCGCACATGCTAGTCAGGTTGGGAGTGACGAGAGTCTTACTTTACCAGCTGCTCAGGGTTCTGACAATCCTGAGGCCAAAAACTGCCTGCGCCTTCCTTCTGAGTCAAGTCCAGAAAACAAATCCCAAAGCCCTGCCTCACAATATGATTTCCCCAGCCCTCTATCTGATAACCTTATTTCCAACTCCAGTAACAAGAGGCACTCTAATTACTTTGTACCCCTTTCTCTTGGGATAATCTGTATGGCTTTAGTTATCTAGCAGCTGCGATGCCATGATGGTGGGACAAGAACACCATTATCTTCTGTTATGGTCTCTGGCCCTTAGGCATCCTTTGCCTGGGAAGGCCTTTCTGAGATTTTGGCTGATATCTTAATTTTGGTGGAATGTAAACCCTGATGCTCTGAAGTCTAGAACCTAGGCAGGCCTGGATTGGAGTTGACCATTTCCTTGTCAATAATTTTGCTTTTGTTTGTGTAGCTCAAATCTTTGCTTTGGTAAGGAAAGAGATGAGAACAAGAGTGAGAGTGAGTGAACGAGACAGAGACAGAGAAAGCAAGGGAGGGAGGGAGGGGTGAAAGCAATTCACTGTGTCTTTTGTTTGGAGAGATAAGTCAGTCAAAACGCAGATGTTGGAGACCAACAGATGTAGGTATAGGCCCACCTTCACACTTTTTAGGGCTGTGGTGTGGGCCTGGTTATTTAATGTTTCCATGCTTCAGTCTGTCCATATGTAAAATGAAGATATCATTGCATGAGCATGAGCACTAGCAAATAAACATACAAAGAAACTGTGAACTTTTTTTCATGAACTTAGAAAGAAATTTTTCACAAAGCAAAAACCGGCCTGGAAATTGTCTGGTCGAGGGCACTGTGGACTCAGGCTGCACCCAGATCTGGGCTGGAATCCTGGTCCGTGTGTTGCTAAGAAGGTCACATCACATTTCAGAACCTCGGTGATGTTCTAAGTATTAAACTTCTTAAATCGAATTGAAGTCAACATAATGCATGCATAAAATGCCTAGTGCAGTTTCTGGAAAGCAGCAGGCCCTTAGTAATTGTCAGCTCTTACTGTGGTCATCATCTTTCTCCTCCTCCTCCTCCTCCTCCTCCTCTTTGTTTTATGAAAGGTGACCCAAGCAGGGAGATGATAATTTGGGGAAGGTATACTAAATATACTTGCTTTTCCGGTTTTGGTGTCAATAGCAGCAGCAAACGTTTGTTACCCCACTGGGTGATTAAGTGTTGAATAATCTCAAATAATGAAAATGAAAGCGATATGGTGGTTTGGCTTATGTCTAGTCATCCCCTATCAGAACACAGGACAACATATTGTCTACAGAGTCCCTGAAGTTCTTCATCCTCCAAATTGTGAACCCTCCCAGCATGGCAGGGATCAGGTAGTAGCTCCGTGTCCTGAAGCAGCAGTTATCTATTTCTAGTCCTCACATTAAAGAGCTTTTTCCCTCTTTTGTGTGCATGTGTGATGAGTGGGGGTGTTCAAGGAGACTGGCTAGAGCGTGGAAATGTGCCAGATCTTTTCCCTCTTTGTCATTTAAGAAAATGATTCAGGTTTCCATTTGGGGAGTTTCTAAGGGTCATCTTCATCCAATTATGACTCATTTTCTGTTTTTGTGTTATATTCTTAGACTTGAAAACTCATACAAATGGGATTTTATACACACACACATACACACAGGTTTTCGTAATAGTGGTAGTGACTAAAACTCACTAAAAATCAAAGAGCTTTGTGAGGGTGTCACTTAAAATTGGAGAAAGAAAGCTTTTTTTGTAAAAAAAGAAACTCTATTATAGGTTGTAATAATTCCTTCTCCTCTAACAATGCCAAGGTGGTGAAAGAATTATTTCAGATATTTTTTTAAAAGTATGGATTTAATTTGTCAAGTCTTGAATTATTAACAAAAGAACAATAACAAAATATTTCAGTAGGTAGGCATGGACACACACCTGGGACCAATTAAATATTTTTCCTTCATCTTAATCAGAATGCTCAGGCTTTATTTCATGGTAGACCTACATTCCCCAATTTTGAGGGTTTTTTTTTTAAATGTTATTTTTAACAAGCCAAGTTCAGTGATATTATTTGGGGATTTATTTAAATCAAATAAATGACTAGATCTAACGGTAGTTATAATATACCTCATATTTGAATTAATTTTACAGATTTCAAGTGACTTTCATATACTATTTCATTGGATTCTTACACTAGATAGCAGATAAGTCTTGAAAGGTAAGCTGGCCAGGCAGTATTTTCTTGTTTTATAGGTGAGAAAACTGAGTTTTCCACCAGTTAAGATCACACAGGATTACACATCAGCCACAGAGCCAGACTCAAACTCAGGTCATCTGACTGCCAAATCAATGTACTACCCTTCACCTTGATCTCTCTTTGTTTCCTTTCCATTCTTTTAAAATGGTGTGGAGAACCGTACCAGTTTCCTGCAGCTGCTGTAACAGAGTCCACAAACTTGATGGCTTACAATAAAACTTTATTTTCTCATAGTTCTTGAAGCCAGAAGTCCAAAATCAAGGCTTCAGCAGGGCCATGCTTCCTCTGAAAGCCCTAGGGGTATATACTTTCTTTCTTCTTCCTAGATTTGGCGATCCTTGGTATCCCTTAGCTTGTAGCTATATCACTCCAGTCTCTGCCTCCGTTGTCACCTGGCCTTCTCACTGTGTGTCTTACTGTGTGCCTCTGTATCTGTGTCCAGATTTCCTTCTTTTAAGGGCGCCAATGATATTGAATGAGGACCCACCCTACTTCAGTATGACCCCATCTTAACTAATTGAATGTGTAATAATGCCATTTCGAAGTCAGTTCACATTCTGAGGTCCTAAGCATTAGGACTTGAACTTCAATCTTTTGGGGAGACACAATTCAGCCCATAACATGAATGAATGATGGCTCTCTTCTTCTTCTTTTTTTTTTATGGCTCTCTTTTTTTTGCAGTATAATTTCATAAATTATGCTAAAGGCCATACAATAGGATCACACCAAGAATTAAAGGACAGTGAAACAGAGTAGAGAGCCCAGATATGGACCCTCAACTCTACAGTCAAATAATCTTTGACAAAACAGGAAAAAATATACAGTGGAAAAAAGACAGTCTCTTCAATAAATGGTGCTGGGAACACTAGGCAACTATATGTAGAAGAATGAAACTGGCCCATTCTCTTACACCGTACACAAAGATAAACTCAAAATGGATAAAAGACCTCAACATGAGACAGGAATCCATCAGAATCCTAGAGGAGAACATAGGCAGTAATCTCTTCGATATCAGCCACAGCAACTTCTTTCAAGATATGTCTCCAAAGGCAAAGGAAACAAAAGTGAAAATGAATTTTGGGGACTTCATCAAGATGAAAAGCTTCTACACAACAAAGGAAACAGTCAAGAAAACGAAGAGGCAACCCACGGAATGGGAGAAGATACTTGCAAATGACAGTACAGACAAAAGGTTGATTTCCAGGATCTATAAAGACTCCTCAAACTCAACACACACAAAACAGACAATCATATAAAAAAATAGGCAGAAGATATGAACAGATACTTCTCCAATGAAGACATACAAATGGCTATCAGACACATGAAAAAATGTTCATCATCACTAGTCCTCAGGGAGATTCAAATGAAAACCACATTGAGATACCACCTTACAACAGTTAGAAGGGCCAAAATTAGCAAGACAGGAAACAACATGTGTTGGAGAGGATGTGGAGAAAGGGGAGCCCTCTTACACTGTTGGTGGGAATGCAAGTTGGTGCAGCCACTTTGGAAAACAGTGTGGAGATTCCTCAAGAAATTAAAAATAGAGCTTCCCTATGACCCTGCAATTGGTAAATACTGGGTATTTACCCCAAAGATACAGATGTCGTGAAAAGAAGGGCCATCTGTACCCCAATGTTTATAGCAGCAATGGCCACAGTCGCTAAACTGTGGAAAGAACTAAGATGCTCTTCAACAGATGAATGGATAAGGAAGATGTGGTCCATAAACACTATGGAGTATTATGCCTCCATCAGAAAGGATGAATACCCAACCTTCGTAGCAACATAGATAGGACTGGAAGAGATTATGCTGAGTGAAATAAGTCAAGCAGAGAGAGTCAGTTATCATATGGTTTCACTTATTTGTGGAGCATAACAAATAGCATGGAGGACATGGGGAGAAGGAGAGGAGAAAGGAGTTGGGGGAAATTGGAAGGGGAGGTGAACCATGAAAGACTATGGACTCTGAAAAACAATCTGAGGGTTTTGAAGGGGCGGGAGGTGGGAGGTTGGGGGAACCAGGTGGTGGGTATTAGAGCACGGATTGCATGGAGCACTGGGTGCGGTGCAAAAAAAAATGAATACTGTTATGCTGAAAAGAAATTAAAAAATTTAAAAAAAGAATTAAAGGACACTTTTTTTGTAGACACTGACAAAAACACACACACACAAATAACTTAATCCTGGTATGTTGTTTGGTTATTGGAATCTACTACAAAAGGCCAGGAGGTTATTGCTTTCTGGTCATCTGGGCATGTTTTCTCCCATAATTGACCTTTCTTCTTTGAGGAAGACCAAAACCTTTTAGTTCCCAAGGGGAAGGAAGGTTACTAAAGTCATAAATTTTTGAAAAATGTCTTTAGGCATTTATTTGCATCTTTCATAATGTGTTCTGGGTACCACAAGAGCTGGAATTGAATTCATGTTTAAGTGCGATTCTCATGAGCAGCTGCTTTGAGAGGTGTTTGGAGGGATTTTATCATTAGAGAGGAGTCATCAGAAGGTATTTCCTTCCAATTTGGGCAGGAGTGTAAGTTTAGCTTTGAGGGACAGCCTGGATCAGTGTTTTGTAGTGCAAACCTCCATTTTCTTCATGACCACAGGTCTTGCAGAAGGCCTCTAAATAAATCATGGAGATTCAATGAAATGGACATTTATTGAGCCATTCATCTGTACAAGGCTGTTTACTGTGGTGGAAACAGAAAGGAGTCAACCAGGCTTCTTACCATATGGGAAATCTAGCCAAGTTGTTTAATTAAAAAATACTGGCAACCTACTATGATTCAGGAACTCACCTGCTAATGTGAAGGATGTGGAGAGAGAAGGAAGAGGAAGGGACAAGTTCACAGAAGGTGCTCCATTTCTAGTGCACTAGGGAAGGCAATTACGAGGCTTTCCTAATTTAATGGGTTCAGACTATAGATGGACAGAACTGGGGCACCTCACACAGCCTGGGGCCTCAGGCAGAGCCTCAACCTGGCACAACTTGGAGGGCCCTTATTCACAGACCTTGTGATATGTGGGTTTCTGCCTCCAGGAGGAAAGGCTGCCTGAGCAACTCGGATGATGAATTAAACTCAGAAGGTAGAGCAAGGAGAGATCTGCCACTAGCTCATTCTATTCTGCCAATTAACTGCTTTCTCTAGGTATGTGCAGCCTGGCAAATGGCACATGGAAGTCTCCATCTGAGTCTGCCAGTGGGGTTGGGGACAGAGCTCTGATGATAACAGGAAGAGCAGGAACTTCAGAAATATTGCCCTGGCAGCAAAACAAAGAAGAGTGGAAGGGGGAGAGTGTGGAGGGAGTGAAGCCAGAGGCTATTCATCACAAGGGTCCGTTTGGAGGGAAATGCCACCATTTCCAGTCGAGCCAGTAACACAGTCTCCCCACTCCTTGTCTGCCCTGCTACAACCCATTCCCCATCCAGCAGCTAAATTCAGTGGTTTAAAGTGTTAAGTCAAATCATGTCACCTGCTGCTTGCTGCCTGTGAGTGTCTTCTTATTGTCTCTTAATACAGATGACCTTGGTGTCCAAGGCTTGGGAATAGCCCAGCCTCCTTCTTCAAATTCTTCCCA
This sequence comes from Mustela nigripes, assembly GCF_022355385.1. NCBI lineage: Eukaryota > Metazoa > Chordata > Mammalia > Carnivora > Mustelidae > Mustela > Mustela nigripes. The sequence goes on along the minus strand of NC_081575.1, from coordinate 5,705,548 downwards.
TTTCTCTCATCCGTCCCTTTCACTTTCTGCTCTCCAGCCAAACTGCTTTCTTTTTAGGACTTGAAACGCAAAGCTCCTATCTGCTTTAAAACCTTTGCACTGGCTATTCCCTCTACTTGGAGAGCTTTTCCCCAGATCTTATTATCCTAATCTGTCAGATTTCAGATAAAATGTCATCCACTCTCACAGAGGGCTTTACCTCACCACCTTATCTGAAGTATCCTCCCTATTGCCCTATCTCCTCATCCTACACACTGGACATTGCTGATTGCCTGGCCAGCAGGAATCCTCCAACCCTTCCCACTTCTCTCCTAACAGAAAACTCATTTAGTTCTCGTCTTCATTCCTTCCCCATTCAACCCTGAGTCTTAAGGTAAGCTGATGGTGCTGCAGGTCCAGGAATGGACATGCTTGGTCTATAGATTACTGTAGCTCACTTGCCAGTACAGGTTGAGGAATGGGCATAGGATCCAACTCTGGAAAATTTATTCAACAAAACAGAAATGTTCTGCACACTGTTCTATGTCCTGAGGATGCTGCAAGGAACAAAACAAAGAAAATGTTTTCTTTCATGAGGCTTGCATTCTGGTAGGCAGACAGGCAAAGAGCTAGGGCAGAAACATGCAGAGCAGCTAAAAAATTATTGCAATAATCCAGGCCTGTGATGGTGAATGCAGTGACAGTGAAGGAGTGCAAAGTTGTAGATTCTGGATATGTTTTTAAGGTATAGTTGATAGAATTTTCTGATATATTGAAAAGAGAGTAATCAAGAGTGATACCTACATTATTTTCCTAAGAAACTAAAGAATAGAGTTGCTGTCCACTAGATGAGCAGATGGTAGGTGCTATGGTCTGAATGTTTGTCTCCCCCACGCACCCCCCCCCAATTTTGTATGTTGAAATCCTAACCTTCAAGGTGATGGCATTAGGAGGCAGGGCCTTTAGAAGGTAATTAGGTCATGACTGGTATTAGTACCCTTATAAAAGAGACCCTGGAGAGCTAACTTGTCCCTTCTGCCACATGAGGTTTAATGAAAAGACAGTCATCTATGAGGAAGCAGGTCTTGCCAGACACCAAAACTACCAGTGTCATGATCTTGTACTTCCTAGCCTCTAGAATTGTGAAAAGTAAATATTCATTGCTTATAAGCCCCCAGTTTATGTTGTTTTTGTCTAGCAGCCTGAACAGACTCAGAGAGCAGGATAAGCTGGATTTAGGGAGAAGGGTGGGAGATGGCAGTCAGGAATTCAGTTTGGGACCATTAAGTTGGAGATGCCTATTAGACATACAGGTAGATATATCAAATAGTCAGTTGGTTATCATGATTCAAAGGAGATGTCCAGATTGGAGATATAAATTTGAGGGTCATAAGCATATAGATGATGATTTAAGTCTTGAGAGTGGATGATATAACCACAAGACTGAGTGTAATGGAAGAGATAAGGGATAAGAAATGAGTCCTTAAGCTCAGATGTGTGGCAAATGAGAAAAACCAGCAAAGGAGGCAGAAAAGAATGGTAAATTTGTGGTTTCATGCAAGTCAAGTAAAGAAAAGTTTCAGGACAGACAAAATAAGTGATTGATCAATTGTGTCACAGGATAACTAAAGGTCAAGTAAAGTGAAAATAGAGAAATAACCATTGAGTTTAGTCATATGGCAGTCCTTGTTGACCTGAACAAGAATAGTTGGGTTACAGATAGGTTGAGCCTGATTGGTATGGACGGAAACAGAACTTACAGAAAAAAAAAAAAAAATCAAAGACTGGGTTCATAGGCTATTCTTTCAGGAATTTTGCTGAGAAAGGAAGGAGAGAAATTTGGGTAGAACCTAGATGGAAAATCAGTCAAAAGAAGATTTTGGGTTTTTTTTTTTTTTTTTTTCAAATTTCTATCAAGACCAAAGAAAGAATGACATATTTTTATGCTCATGCAAATGATCCATGAGAGAAGAAAAACTTAAGATGGAGAAGAGATGGGAAATTGATTGGAACAAAGTTCTTGGTTCAGTGAGAGGGCATGGAGTCTACTGCACAATTCATCCATCGTATCTGGGCAGAGTACTGTGGGTGCAAATATAAGTAGGTGGGCGTTTGTGGGAGTTCTCTTCTGTTTTCTCATTGAAATGGGAAGCCAGGTCACCAGCTGGAGGGCAGTAGAAGAAGTATTGGAGGTATGGCAAAAGAAAGGAAAATATCAGAGTTTTCCACGGCAGAGGAAGAGAAAATGGAGTAGGAAAATATGATCCCAATGCAGTATTGAGTTCTCCAAAGGTAGTGACCATTAATCTCCAAGTGAGACCAGTTGTTATGGCTGTATGGTTTTCTCCTGGAACATTCAGCTAAACAGGTAGAGAGTGAGTATGAGAGAAGATGGCTACAATGAGATAGAGAAGAAGCCTACTACAGAATTTCTGGGGAAAATTTCCTCTCATTTGAGTAGGCGTAGATCCAGATTGTGTGGGAACTGCAGCCTTTATAGTTTGAGAAAAATGATACAAAATTGCAAATATAAAATTATTTATAAAACTTAATGTATAGAATGAGAAAATACATGATGGGTTGTGACTTTTAGAAATCTGACCTCACAAGTTCAGCAAAACAGCACATTATTTTTATTAACTGCCTGACAAACCACTAGAATGCTTTTCCCTCCCTGAATTTTTGGCAGAATACTATTTGATTACCCCTTTTAAAAGCATGATTGTGTAATATTTCTATAGAAAGATAAACTAGTCCTTTCTCTAATGTTTAAAAATTTATATTTTATCATTGGTAACTTACAACAATACTTTTATATAATTTAGAAACAATTCAAAGCTTTTCATTGGACATTTTTAATTAGTGAGAACTTCCATTTTGGTAGGTTTGAATGAAAACCAAATTTTCTCCTTATGGTTTTACATGTTTGATGGTAGGATACATATTAAAATTTGTGCCCAGCCCCTTCATTTCATGATTCAAGGCGAGTCCCCACAATGGGCATTGGAAGTATTCCTGAAAGCCATTGCTAGTCTGGAATGGCTGGTGAGAACTTAAGTTTGCGTAGAAGTAACTGAGAAAGATATAAAAATATATTACTAGATTCATACTAAATGTATCTACAACTGAAGTCTCCCTTGGCTGGATCCCTAAAATTCCCATGGTCATTCTAGTGCCCTCTGACATAAGAGGAAGTGTGACAGCAGAGGCCAGAGTGGAAAGAGACAGAGGCCTAAATGAAAGTACTTAAAATACCTTATCTTTGCAAGTTTTACAAAAACCTATGGCCATGTGATTGCTAGGCTGTCCCCAGAGTTTGCATAAGAAAAGGACCCCAGGCTTAATTGAGCTTTATTAGCATCGATTAGCCTTTCTCTGTTCTTGAGACCCCCACCCTCAAGAATGTCTCTCTTGCTCTTCTGGAAGTTGTAGTCTTTTTCAGTGATACTTAGAATTGCTGCAGCATCTTGCTCCCCATCCTAGGATAGAGCCAATTTTAAGATGGCAGTGTGGAGAAGGATACTAATTGGATCCTTGGTGATACTGTTGAGCCATTGATAACCAACCCTGGAACCTACTTACTTCTAGACTTCCTGTTACACAAGATAATAAATTACCTTACTCTTTAAACCATTTTGAGTTGGAGATTCTACTACACATAGCAGAAAGCATCCTTATTCCCATTGTTTCTTTTCTTCTAAGCATTTATTTTCCCTAAAATTACCTTTGGAGTTTACTCTTTTTTGGGGGGGGGGTATCTAAATGTAAGTTCCACAAGACTTTCTCTTGTCCAACATGATAGCTACAAAACCCAGAACAGTGCGCAGTTCATAGTAGATGTTCAATAAATATCTGTTGTATTGGACAAATGAATGAAGTATGGCATTGACTGTGAATGAGGCCGGCAATGAGTCTTCACTTTTTTTTTTTTTTTTAAAGATTTGTTTATTTATTTGACAGACAGAGATCACAAATAGGCGGAGAGGCAGGCATAGAGAGAGGGGGAAGCAGGCTCCCTGCTAAGCAGAGATCCTAATGTGGGGCTTGATCCCAGGACCCTGGGATCATGACCTGAGCTGAAGGCAGAGGCATAGCCAATTGAGCCACCCAGGTGCCCTGAGTCTTCGCTTTGATTATGCTTTACACTCCCAGCTATGCACCCTCACGGAAAGAAGCTCATTTCAGTAAAAATATTCTCTTGCTATTTTGAGTTTGCTGTGCTGAGGCACTGCAATTGTAGATGTTTCTCTGTCCCTCTCAAGGTAAGTGGTCACTTGTTTTAACCTGTTGACAAGGTCAGTCTGGGAAATTGATATGTAAGCACAATGGTTGCATTGTCTTGTTTCCATATGAGTACTAGATTATGGGCTCTATAGCAGTTTAAAAAGCTAGACCTCTTGGTGGGGAAAAGAAAGGAATTTTCTTTGGAGAGTAACTTTTGGCTCCTCAGTCTGCTTTGTTCCTCATATTCCATCTGTCATCATGTTCTGACATTTCCCCAAACAGAACATCATCTGTGTTTGCCCTCTTCTCTTTATTCCCTGAGTTGGCTCCTTCTTGGAGTTATCTAGTGCCCTCAGCACTTTCACAAATGTTCTTCACCAACCCATTCTCTATCTCTGACCAGTTTCATCCTTAATTCTCTACGTTCATAATTGCTTTCTGCCAAAGAGTCTTTAGTGGCTCCCTGGAGTCTTAGGGGGTAAGGCCACATTAGTTTCCTCACAGTTTTAAGGAAAAGTTATTGGATTCCCTGGAGACAATGACTGGGGACATGTAGAATTAGTGCTAGTGACACCATGCAATTCCAATTAGAGGATTAGCAAGGCAGAGACAGGACAATTCTGCAAATTAAAGAATACTGCCTAGGTACAAATATTTTCTTTCTTTTTTCCTTTCTCTTTCTCTCCCTCCTTCCTTCTTTCTTCTCTCTTACTCTTTCTCTCTCTCACTTATGATGTGCCAGGCACTGAGACACTATGGTCAAACCTGGGCATACAGGAAAGAATAATACACAGTTCTTGTCTCAGGGTGCTCACTGTGTAGTTGAGGAGACAGACATAAGCTGATGTTTATTGTGCAGTGTGGTGAGGATATGCATTTAGTATGAGAGCCTTTGAAAGGGACACCAAGCCCACTCCCAGTAACTCAAGGAATGCATAGAGGAGGTGAATCCTGTGGTCATCTATAATTGATGAATATGAGTTAGTTCAGTTTGTGTAGACTATTGATGGAAGATATTCCAGGGGTGGGGAAAAGCATGCACAAAGGTTTAAAAGCAAAAAGGTACATAACACATTCAAGGCAGTTTGGTTGATAGAGTGGCATTAGATAAAATAAAACAAGTAAGAAAGAGCCATAACATGGAAGACTCCAAAAGAAATGTTTAGGCATTGATGGGTTTCAGCAAAAAAAAAAAAGACATGGTCAGATTTACATTTCAGAAATGTCACTATAGCTTCAGGGTAGAAAATGGATTGGAGAAGATTCTCACATTAGGGAGATCAATTAAGAGGCTGTTGTAGTAGCTTAGGTGAGAGACAATGGTAGCTTGATGTGGATGTTAGCAGTGATTGTGGAAAACACTGAACATATGTGGAATATATGAAGATATGGTTTACAGGAATTGGTGATTAATCAGTTATTGGGAATTTGAAGGAGAGGGAGAAGTCAAAATAATGATGGGGATAGGCAAGGATTTCTTAAACAGGATACACATTTTAAAAAACACACACAAAAATGAAAGATTGATATATTGACCTCATTGAAATTAACAACTTCTGTTTATCAAAAGACACCTTTCTTTTGAAAGTGAAAAGGCAAGCCACAGACTAGGAGAAGATAGTTATTTACATATATCTCTCAGAGAACTCATGTCTAGAAAATATAAAGAAATTCTACCCATCAAGAATAAAAAGGCAACCCAGTTTAATGTCTGAGTAAAAACTTAAATAGCCATTTTATAAGAGGACTTCCATAGGGCCAATAAGCACATGAAAAAGGTGCTCAGCATCATTACTCATTAGGGAAATACACATTAAAACCACAATAACATACCACTATACACCCACCAGAATGGCTGAAATTTAAGTCTGGTGATATCAAGTGCTGACAAGGATGTACAATAATTAGCCCCTATATACTGCTGGTAGGGCATGTAAATTGGTACGACCATTTGAGAAAATTGTTTAGCAGCATCTGCTTAAGTTAAATATACCTATTCTGTGACTCAACAATCCCACAGCTTAAGTTAAATATACCTATTCTGTGACTCAACAATCCCACTTCTGGGTATACACCTGAGATAAGCAAATGGCTGTGCCTACCAAAAACAAGTACAAAAAATGTTATCATTGTTATTCATAAGAGCCCCAACTGGAAACAACCCAAACATCCATCACAGAATGGATAAATGAATTATTGTATATTCATACAATTGAGTATTACACAATAATAAAAAAGAGCAAACTGTTAATACATATAGTGACATGGGTGAATCTTACAGATATAATATTTGGGAAAGTCAAAAGAGTACCTACAATATGAACCTATTTACATGGGCAGACAAAATAAATCAAAGCTGATGGATGTCAAAATACTGGTTATCTTTGGATGTTGGTACTGACCAGAAAGGGCACTCAGGAGACTTCTAGGTACTAAAAATATTCCGTATCTTGTTATAAGTGGGGGTTACAAAGGTATATACATATATAAATATTCACTGAACTTTGTACTCAAGTTGTTTGTACTTTACTATACATGTGTAATACTTTATAAATAATGAAATAGGAGTCAAGTATTTTTAGATTTCTAATTTGAGGAACTGGGTGGATGGTAGTGGATGGAGTTGAAGAATATCATTGTAGAAGGCTGGGGCAGGCATAAGGGTTTTATGGAGAGGATGAGGTCAGATTTGGACACTCTGAGTTACACGTGCCTAAACACACTGAGATAGATCAGACTAAACCTTGGGAAAGAGATCCAGACTGCCCTTTTCAAATTAGTGGCTATTTTATGCTAATTGTACATGATGGCCATAAAATAAGATAAAAGGATGGAGCCCATAAGATTCAAAATATGAATGATCTTTGCTTTTAGAAACCAGAAAATAGTGAAGTAATGAATAACATTGGTGGAAAATAGTGGAATCGGTTGATAAAGGGCCTTAAATCTTCATCTGAAGAGTTGGGGATTGATTCAACATGTAGTTGAAAGCTATTATGGGTTCTTGAACCTGGGAGGAACCTAATAAAAATCCTCCTTAAAATAGATTGTTCTTGTAGTCATGTGAAGGATGCACAGGGGCAGGCCATGGCTGGCATGGGAAAGACCAGCTAGGAGGCCAGGTGCAGTCACTCAGGTTTGAAGTCAGAGGGGTGCCTGGGTGGCTCAGTGGGTTGAAGCCTCTGCCTTAAGCTCAGGTCATGATCCCAGGGTCCTGGGATCGAGCCCCGCGTCAGGCTCTCTGCTCAGCGGGGAGCCTGCTTCCTCCTCTCTCTCTGCCTGTCTCTCTGCCTACTTGTGATCTCTGTCTGACAAATAGGTAAAATAAAATCTTAAAAAAAAAAAAAAAAAAAGGTTTGAAGTCAGAAAGTCCTGGCCAGAAGAGTCCACTGGGAATGAAGAGGAGAAGATTCAAGGATAAGAAATGGTAAGGAAAAAATCAACAGCACTTGTTGCCTGATGATATAGGGGTGTGAGGGAGAAAGAACACTGAAGTCTAGCTCCAGCTGAAATAATATGAGTTAGCGGACTTCTTCAAACCAGTGCTTGAACCTGCTTCACAGTTATTGAGCACATTTAATGAGGTAACATGTGTAAAGTGGTTAGCACAATGCCTGACACATGCGAAGTATTCAATTAAGTTAGCTGCTATTATTCTATCCACAGCTGCTCACTGCTGGAGAATTTCACACAAACAGGTGAGTTGGTTCCACTTTAAATTGATGTTTACCCACCTCAAGTGGGTCCTTAACACAGCTTACTCTTTCACTTGCTGTACCTGCTGGTATAAATCTTTTCCACCTTCCCCAAGCACCTTGCCTCACTCCACTTTTCACTCTCAGTATATGACCTAGCCTCTTGCATAACAGAGAAAATAGATGCCATCAGAAACCCTGTCAACATTTGAGCCACCCAGCTCACATGTTTATGCCTGCCCCATTGTCTTCTGCTCACCTGCTACCATGCAGATGTGTGCTATACCAAAGACTAGGACCCTAGATGGCACCACTCCCTGCCTACTCTGAACCTTTAGGAAACTTGGGGTCAACCCATCACGTGTCTCTTCCACCTCTTCATTTCTAGAGCACAGCAAGTAAATGCAGGGCTCTTAACTGCTTGGATTCCCATGCTGGCTTTGTCTCTTACCAGCCATGAGCAAGTCTCTTCACCTTTCAGCATCACCAGGTCCTCAACTGTGAACTATCCTTTGCTGTGAGTAAGGGCCATCTTCTTGGGTTGATGTGAGCCTTTAATGAGATCATGAGTGAAAAGTGCTCAGCCAGTGCCTGGTATGTGTGTTATCTATTACTTCTTGAGTCTTTCTGTCAGCACTTAAATATTCTCAATTCTATTTAAAAAAAGGAAAAAAAGCTGTTGTGTATCCCACAATCTCCTCCAACTATTGCTTCATTTATTTTCTGCAATACAATGAATGAACAAATATTCTGTGCATGTTGTATTCAGTTTTACCCTTCCCATTCAGTCTTCAAATCTTTCCAATCTTGTCAAGGTCACCAATAACTGAAATGTTGCAGGATCTGCCAGATACTCTTCTGTTCTCATCTTATTTAACCTTTCAGCAGAATTTCTATGTTTTCTGGCATGCCCTCAGATTGTAACACTTCACTGCCCTTGATTTCAGGACCCCTACATCTTAATTCTCTTCCTACCATCTGGCAGATCCTATACAGTCTTTACCACCCAATCCTCCTCTACCCAAACTTTAGCTATTGGTATGCTTAAAGCTCTGTTCTAGATCCTCCCATGACTTTAGTTACCATCCAAACCTGTTTAAGTCGGGACTCTCAGTTGCAAGTGATAGAAATCTAACTCAGATTATTTATGGGGATAAAATAATTCATTTGCAAGAATATTAGATTGTCTTGAGAACTCTAAAGTCTGATCTATCTGTCTGCTAAGAATGAACTGGAGCCATGGAAACTAGAACCTAGGGAAGACTGTCCATCTACCACTTTATTCCTCCCTGTATGTGTGTCTACTTCGTGATTTTTTTCTGGTTCTTTCTCCCTGAATGCTTCTCCCCCCAGTCATCACGGCAGAACATGACCACTGCCAGTACCTTGGTTTCCAAGTTCTCTTTTCCTCAGTCCTGTGTCCCAAATGCTGAGAAAGAAAGTATGTTGTCCAGCCCAGGGCATGTGCTAGGTCCCTGATTAATTCACTGTGTCCAGAGTGTCTGTCAACCAAGTTAATGATGAATGGTGGGGTGGGCAGCAGGAAGCCAATCCCCAGAAATTGAGGGAAGTTTGGGAATAACTAAAAAAGCAGATGTCAAAGAAAAAGTAGTTATACATTTATCAAATAGTTAATGAGTGCCTACTATATTCCCAACCCCATTATGGGCAGTTATTGAACACAACAGAGCCCCTGCCCTCTGTATTCTGGTGGAGGCAAACTAGGGTAAAGAAATCACAATATAATCTGAGGTGATGATGAATATTAGGAGACAAAATGAGATAAATGGATTAAAGAGTGGTATGGAGGGACATTCTTGCCAGGATGATCAGGGATCTGCTAGGATGATCTGAAGAGGTTATTTGAACAGAGACCTGGATGAAATGTGAGAGCAATTCATGAGAATATCTCGGAGGGAGAGTGTTCCAGGCAGAAAGAAGAGCAAATATGATGGCTCTGCAGCAAGAGTGAGTATGACATGTCCTAGTAAGAGCCAGAATGTGCATGTGGCTGACGGGGTATGATGGAGCCAGAATGCATGTGTGGCTGACGGGGTGTGTGAGCTGAGGGCAGAGTGATCAGCACTGAGCTTGGAGAAGCTGGCAGGGTCAGGTCATGAAGGGACTGCTTAGCTCTCTAAGGAATGGTGTTATAATCAGAGCATCCTGGGAAGACTTTGAAGAGGTTAGAGAAGCAGTGTAACATGATCTGATGTATATATTTTAAAGATTGTTCTGGCTGCTATGTTGGTAATAATCCCCAGCAGGGTGAGAGAAGAAGCTGGGAGAGTGGGAGGAGCCTGAGAGACTATGGCAAGGTCCAAAAGAGAGAGGACAGTGACTGGAACCAGGGTGGTGCTTTCTCTGCCGGGCCACAGTGATTTCCCACAGCCCATGTCCCAAACGGGGGTCTAGGTTAGAGTGACAACTCCTGGAGCAGAGGGTGGGGGCTTCAGTGGGACCTACAGATAGGCTTCAACACTCCTATCCTAGTCCCTTCAATGCAGAGGGGAGCTCACTTAAATACCTCCTCCTTCCAGGTGACCTAATCCACATGCCCAAAGGACACATCAAGATTTGCCAAACATGGCTGTCTGAACTCTTACTATGGAAGAGCAACATTATCTGACTCCAGCTGACCCAAGACTGCTCTGGAGGTAGTAACATTTTACTCTGTTATGCGGAGCAGTGCCAAGCCCTCTTTGTTCACTTTAGTTCTTTCTAGATTGTGCCTAAGGGCCTGTAGGTACATAAGAAATGGAAGCCATTACTGGGCTGCTTACCTCTTAATGGCCACCACTTAACTACACAAACACCTGGCAGAAGCTTTGAAATGAAAGGGTTTCCTTTGTCTTGGCTTTTTTTTTTTTAATTTCATAAATTTGACATATTACATTTTGTAAATTTAAGGCATACGGCGTGTTACTTTGATATATTTATATATTGTAACATGATTGCCTTCGAAGCAAATTTATCACATCACATCATTCTAGTATAATATTAGTGTCTATATTCATTACAATGTACATTATATCTCTATGGCTTATTTACTACTCCTTACAGGTTTATACCCTTAAACACCATCAGTCTTATTCCCCACTACCTGCAATCCTCTAGTAACCACCATTTTACTTTCTGATTTTTGTGGGTTTTTAAAAACTGGTTTGAATTTTAGATTCCATGTGTAAGTGATATCCTGCAGTCCTTGTTTTTCTCTGACTCAGCTCACTAGGGATAACATGCTCAAGGTCCATCTGTGTTTACCCAATAACAAGCTATCCTCCTTTCTCATGGCTCAATAATATTCCTATATAAATATATATGTGTATATATATATGTGTGTGTGTATGTATACATATACTTTTATACACACACACTGTATATATATATACATATACATATATATATGTATATACACACACACTGTGTATATATACATATACATATATATACATATATCATATATACATATACATATCTTTAAAAGGATATATAGAGAGACACACACACACACACTGTGTATATATATACATATATATGTATATGTATAGTGTGTGTGTGTGTCTATATATATATATATATATCCTTTTAAAGATATGTATCCATATCTTGGCTATTGTGAATAATGCTACAATGAATGTGGGTAGACATATATCTCATCAAAATTCTGTTTCATTTCCTTTGGGTATAAACCCAGAACTGGAATTGCTATCTTGTATAGAAGATCTACTTTGACTTTTTTGAGGAATTGCCATATTGTTTGCCATAGCAGTTGGACTAATGTATATGCTCATCAGTGGTGTTATGTGTTCCCTTTTCACCTCCTTGCCAGCACTTGTTGTCTCTTGTCTTCTTGGCAATAGTCATCCTGATGGGTGTGAAGTGATAGCTCACTGTGGTTTGGATTTGTGCAACCCTAAAGATGTGTGCTGTTGAGCATCTTTTCATGTGCCTATTGAGCATTTTGATGTTCTCTTTGGAGAAATGTCTGTTCAGTTCTTCTGCCCATTTTTTAACCAGATTGTTGGGGTTTTGTTGTTGTTGTTGAGTTGTCTTACTTTCTCATACATCTTGGATATTACCCCTTATCTGACACGTGGTATACAAAAACTTTCTCCCATTCTGTAGGTTGTCATTTCATTTTGTTGCTTCTTTTGCTGTGCAGAAGCTTTTGAGTTTGATGTCACAGCAAAAGCAAAAATCAACAAATGTCACTACACCAATGTCTTGCTTTTTGGAATATGGTAACTTTGCTGAGCAGGGTGCTCAGCTGTAATCTCAGTGGGCCAGAAGGGGCTCCAAAATGAGGCTCTTGTATCCTTTAGTCAAAGTTACTGTCTGGGCTAGAGATGGTGATGGGACACTAACGTGCTGCCCTTGTGGTTACCTATGATTTAAATTATTATTTAGTGTCTATCTTCACCTCAGACTGGATTCTCCATGTTTGATTGCATATCCTATTGCCTGGCCCATAGTAAGTGCTTAATGAATATTTGGTCAGTGAATGGATCTTCTGGAAATATGAGTAGGTCATTATACTTTTAGAGACAAGTGATGAGGGTAGTGGAAGATTCAAGAGGAGCATTAAAGAGTCTGGCTAAGTTCAATTGGTGTTAAGGAGTAAATGCATTTATCTAGGAGGTAAATCAGTATAGGATTTGTATCGCTAGTTACCACTGGCCCAGATGGGGAGGTCAAGTCTAGAGGCCCAGGACTGGAACACAGAAACCAGCATCATGGAGTGACAACTTTTCCCGGAAGTAGGCAAATGCAGGGGGAAATGGATGAGTTCCAGATGCCTGAGCAAGCACCCTTGGCTGGGGAGAGGAACAGTGGATAATACAAGAAGCTGGATACTGGCAACTGGAACCTTAGTGCGGGACAGCTGGGTAGCAGGAAGTGAATCTATAATCCTAGGTGGACTCATCAACAGAAGTTGCCAATTCATGCACCTGGAATGCGGATCCTAAGCATAGAAGTATTGGGTCTGAGCAGCAGGCCCTGAACTAACAACAAAATTTGAGTCTACATTACTGCAAAGCATCTTGTCAGAGGCCAGAACTAGGTTCCAAGTGTTGGCAGGATGGAACTGCCAAGTGCAGACTGACTTGGTTGTGGGAAAATTTACAAACTGAGGGAAGCAGGCAGCTCCTGAAAGCAGAGAATGATGGGAGGAAAATGGTACCTGAATCATCCTGACCTCCTGGGCATGGTCTCGTCACTCTTCTTCATGTTCCTTTGGTTTTGCTCTTCTTTTTCCTTCTGTCAATTTCATTCTATTACTTTTATTATTAATTATTGTTATTAAATAGGTAATATACAAATACTTTTTGTATTCATTTATATAAAATTCTTTTTTTAAGATTTTATTTATTTGACAGAGAGAGATCACAAGTAGGAAGAGAGGCAGGCAGAGAGTGGGGGAGGGGGAAAGCAGGCTCCCCGCTGAGCAGAGAGCCCGACATGGGGCTCGATCCCAGGACCCTGAGATCATGACCTGAGCTGAAGGTAGAGGCTTAACCCACTGAGCCACCCAGGCACCCCAATTTATATAAGATTCTGATGTTACTATTAGTTCTCTGAAGTCCAGTATGTTCTAAGTCTTTCTGACCCTGACCCCATTCTGATGTTTTAATGTATTTCTTTGGAACTTGGTTTTTTTTTTTTTTTTTTTTCATCTCCTTGGAGCTTCTGATACTATTTTGTTGCTGTTTGTTTTGTTTTGTTCTGTGTCCCATTATTATGACCTCAATTTTGTAACAATGAAAACTTTCTAGAATTTCATTTATGGCTATTGTAAGCTTTTAAAGACAAGGTCTATTTCCTTGGTAAACCCTGTTGTCATCAATTCATTCATTCAAAACACCTGTTGAGTCCCTCATCTGTACTAGGGACTTGTTTAATCTACAGAGTCATTGCTTTCAGAAGGAGAAGCCACTGGCCAATATAGAAAATATATTTATTGTCTGAGATCTTTTAAAAAAAAGAATAACAGAGGAAAGCAATTAATATTGTGAATGCTGAGTAAGCAACCATACTTAGTCCAATTTTATTTTAGGACTAATAGTTGGTCTAGCCTAACGGATTGGCCTTTTGCCAGCTCTTTCTGCCCAGCCTCAAATGCAGCCCTCTGATACCTGTTCCACTGACAGGGAAGTTAGCTGTTCTTGCTAAAGGTCATCATTATTGCAGGCTGCTCGAGTTTATTGCTCCTAACCTGGGAGAATTCCCTTTAATGGGTTCAATTTTCATAAAGTCTTTCTGCTCTTTGGAGCAGCCATAATTTAGTGCCCCCAATTAATTGAGGGAGCTAAAATTTCATACATAGTTAACTACACCTTCAATCAGTATTTGGTGCCTAGAAAATAAGCCCCCAGTGGACATTTGCCCCTACAAGTCATGCTGCACTGAAAAGTTGGTGCCTGTTTGCAGACTGTTTCTCCTTCAAATGTTCAAGTTCAACAATGATAGCAGTCGGCAGAGTGGAGAGTGTTTCCAAGAAAAAGAGCACTCAATGCTACTCTAGGGTATCCAACAGAGAAATGGACGTGACTTTAACTTCCTCCAGGTAGATGAGTCAATGGTTATATTATCCACTCTTCAACTCATGCTAAATGAGTGAGGATCCCCAAGAAGCAATCCATTCTCTTTCAATGGGTTGTAACTGTTTGGGAGAAGCAGTTACTCAACCCAGTGCCTGACAGGACCTCACCAATTATGGATTGTTCAGATATGGCAGCTCAACCTATACACTCCTTCAAACCCCTGGGGAAAAAAATAGTTTGAAAAGGTTCACACAAGGGGCACCTGGATGGCTCAGTAAGAAGAGCATGCAATGCTTAATCTTGGGGTCACGAGTTTGAGCTCCACGTTGGTTGTATAGACAACTAAAAAAAAAAAAAGTTAACTTGAAAAAAAAAAAAGGTTCACACAGATTTCTGACTAGAATGACCACTGTGGAGGAAGGGATGCTGATCATTGCCAACACACTGCAAGAGAATTGAAAACAGGTGTCCTCACAATGATTTCTCATAGTAGCATTATTTATAATAGTCCCCAAATTGAAACAACCCACATGTCCATCAACTGGCAAATGGTTAAACAAAATACAGTCTGTCCGCACAATGGAATACTACTTAGCCCTGAAGAGGAATGGCACCCTGAGACACATAACACAATAACACATAACACATAACACAATAGATGAAATTTGTATACGTCATGCTAAAAACTAGATTAGCAGTTATCAGGACATGGAGGAGTGGGAAAGGGAAGCAACTGCTTAATGGGTATAAGGTTTCCTCCTGAGAATGACAAGCATGTTCTAGAATTGAATGGAGGTGGTGGTTGCACAACTCTGAGAATATGCTAAAAGCCAGTGAATTGTACACTTTTAAAGAATCACCAGAGTGGCTTGTTTAATATATGGATTCCAGTCCCCTCCCTTATAGATCTGACAATCAGGAAGTCAGGGGTGGGTGCTGGGTAATCCATATTTTTAACAAGTGGACATGTAGCTCTAATTGTTAGGGAAATTTATAGAACACTGCTGCTGTAATGGCTCCCCTAAGAGTTCTTTGCTCTTCATGTTATTCATTCGTTAGTTCATGTGCCCTGGACTGTGCAATGGGGAGACAGAGATGGGTAGATGGGTGGTATAAATGGTCCTTGTCCCAGAGGAACTCACTTGTTGTACTTTGGGTACAGGCGATGGTTCTAAATGCCTTTTAAATTCTGATTCACCTTCTATTAAACAGCAACCAATCTAAAGAGAAGGCCCAGAACATCTACCCAATAAAATCTTTTTTAGGTGGAAAAGAAAAATCAAGATATTTGGCTTTGGACCAAATCATCCTCCTTCAGTCTCATCCTGCAGAGTCCACAGCCAACTTCCACAGTCCCTTTGGTTAAATTAATAACTGAGACACTTGATGGATGGTTTTTCAGAGGAGTGCGATAATATGGAAGACTCCACACTGAGATATTGTTTCTGAGGGAGCTTTGGTCCATGGCAATATAGATGGCTGAATAGAGCCAAAGTTTGGGGTGGAGGGTGGCCTTCCTAACTGATCAGTGGGAGGGGGCCTCACAGCAGATGCCTCTCTTGGCACTTGGAGAGAGCCACTTCTTAAACTATTTGTTGCTGTCACAAAGCCTTGAAAATTCTGAAGTTGATCTTGTAAAAGACTGAAACTTCTACACAACTGTGAGATTGATGCATTAATGATTGCTGAAGGTTTGGAGACAAATTGTCTGAAATGATGCTTGTGTTTCTGAATGCAATAGAAAAATGGATATTTTCTCTTTTTTTAGATTTATTTATTTATTTGAGAGAGAGAGAGAGAGAGAACATGCAATGAGAGGGAGGGGCAGAGGGAAAGGGAGAGAGAAAATCTTCAAGCCGACTCCCTGCTGAGCATGGAGCCTGACTCTGGGCTCAATCCCAGGACCCCGAGATCATGACCTGAGCTGACATCAAGAGTCAGATGCCTAACTAACTGAGCCACTCAGGTGCCCCTGGGTCTTTTCACCTAGTAAGTTTTTAAGAATTAAACTGAGGAAAAAGAAATCATAGCAGAAAGCTTAAGAAGGGAAGGAGGTACACTAAAAGAATTCACAGTTTCAGAATCCTTTGCTAATTCTGCTGCTGTCCATCTTCTCTTCATCTGGGGAGTTCCAAGGATCTTTAAGGAGGCCTCTGCATGGCCATTGCTGCTCTGGATAGAGCAATCAAAGACCGTCCTTTTTTTTTTAAAAAAAAAAAAAAAGAAAGAAAGGAAAGAAAAACGTAGAATGCTGGAAAACTCATGAAGCTTCCAGTCCCTCTGCCTCTTGAGTGAACTAGGCAGGGCAAACTGGAAATGGAAGCCCCATGGTGTGACTTCCCTCCATCTTGCTGGCTACCACAGGGACCCACACTTATTTGTCCGCTCCATTCCCTTCTCCTTCCTCTCTTTTCTTTCTCCACCTCTTGTCCACTCTCCTTTGGGCCCTTATGAACATTCTAAGAAACCAAGGATGAGTTAGCCTTGGGAGCTCCCAGGATGTAGGAAGACATGGACAGCCAACAAGTGAATACGAGGCAAGATGACACTTGCTGTCAGATGCTTGGACAGGAGCCTGGCCCTGCATGCACCATACACTGCTGGTATGAGCCTTGCCAGGAATGTGAGATGCAAAAGAAGCTGACTTGCTGGTTTCCACTGGGGACTCATGGTTATGTCTTTCTCCTTCTTGCCACTTGGCCATAGCAAACATCCTAGGAGGCATTGCTTGCAGGAGATGTAATCAATACTTCAAAGTAAATGCCATTGGTGGAGGAGGAGAGAAAGTTTGTTAAGTGTAAAGAACAGGAAACAGGGTAGTCTTTTGTTTGAACAGGGGACAGGGTAGTCTTTTGTTTGTTCATAATAGAAAGACTGCCTCAAATACCTGGAGCACCAGAAACTAAGGACAACCATTTCCTTCCTTGGAGGAAATGCTTTGAAAATACAAGACCCCTTCCAGATTGCTGGGGACTCCTGGGTTCCCAGATGGTTATGTGATACACATTTTCGGGATGGAAATGTGCCTACTAAAAATCACAGAATAAGAATGCCTCTCTCTGACTACTAAATACTCAGGCTGTAGACTGTTCTATGTGACAAGCTAGAATTAAGGCCGGGAGTCTCCTGTCTTCTGTGCTTTTCGGATATTAATAAAAGTGCTGGGGAGCTCGGTTACTCACATGGGGCCACTGTACCGCACCTGCGCCTGAGAGCTTCCCTCAAGGGTGACCTGGAGTTCACACTGATTAATATTTGTTTGACTGGTCTCTGATGGAATCCTTGATTGCACAGAACTGGGAAAATTAGAGCTGGACCAACCCTGGCATGCTTTCTTCCTGAATTGTGACTGCTAAATAGGCCCTTGATGTCTATTGTCAGTTCACCAAGCATTGCCTGTTATATATGCTATTTTATACGCTCTTTAAACTCTAAAATCTATAGAAATGGAAATACAGTCATGAGATATTGCAAGTTATCCGATGATGAGAAAAACAGAGACATATTGCTTATTTCTCACTTTTTTCTCATGTTACCAAATGCCCTTCTCTCCTCTAGTTGTTTCCTTGTGATTCTGTGCCATCGTTTAACACCGCACATGTCCTAATTCTGCAATACAGTTTGCCGAGTATCTCTAGGCGTGGAGAATGGAGCTGAAGTAAAATGTATTTTTAGCCCATCATTAACTCCTGATTGCCCATGCACACAGATGCTATGTTGCAAAGGATGCAGGTTTTAGAGGAAGACAGAGCTGCCATTTTTAACTCATTCAGTGTGTGAACTTGGGTAACACCCTCACCTATAAGATGGGAATAATAGCTATCACTTACTCTGTGCTGGGGATTATTCTGAGTGCCTTACACATATAGCTAACTCCCTTAGGCATCAAAGCAACCCTATTCCTATTTTAATAGAGGAAGAAACTAGAACACAAAGAAGTTAAATAACTCACCCATGTTCATAAATTATTTAATCTCCCTGGGTCTCAGTTTCTTCATCTGTAAAATGTGATAATAATAGTACCAGATTTATAAGATTATTATGTTTATGTAGGCTACACATATAAAGCCACTTAGAAAAATGTTTGGTATAGAAGAAGCCCTCTCAGTTTCCGTGTTATTATCTTTAAGGCACTTGGCCCTTCCAGAAGTCACCTTTTATATGTACTTACTTGCTTATTTTCAGTCTCACTCCTTAGATTCAGTCTCTCTCCTGTCAGATCAGGGCCTCTGTCTGGGTTCTTCCCTGTTATATCTTTTAAATGCCTGTAACAGTGACTGTACATAGAAGGCAGTTACCAATTATTTTGTGAATGAGTGCATGACCATGTTAATGACTTCTGCAATGATCTGCCAGGAAAAATGACAAGTTCATGTTTCCATTTATTTCCTCCAAGATGACTAGTTCCCACAGAACAGTAACTTGATTTGCCATACAGTAAATGGCCTTATATTCTTTTTTCTTAAGATTTTATTTATTTATTTGAGAGAGAGAGAGAGAAAGAAAGAGAGATAAAGAGCATGGGTGGGGGGGGGGTGCAGAGAGACAGAGAGATAAGCTGACTCCCTGCTGAGGAGCCCGATGCAGAGCTACATCCCAGAACCCTGAGATCACGATCTGAGCCAAAATCAAGAGTCTGATGCTTAACCAACTGAGTCACCCAGGTATCCCACGCAGAGTTTTTGTTAAAAGTTTTCAATCTCATGTCAGAAGACAATATCTTCTCCGTATCACACTGTTATTCTTTGCTACCAGTCCTTGAAGTAATTTCCCTAGTTTCCTTTTTCTTTGATGATTTTTAGCTCTCGTTCACAGTCACTGTTTCCAGTGCTACTCCTGTATTAATTCCTGGTGATTCCAGTGCCAATATAGATGGTCCTCCCAATACCCTGGCTTCTCAGGTCCTTGATCTCTTCCCTTTGTCCAGTAGACTCATTTTCCCCCCATCACCAGGCACCCCCAGGGCCATACCTGAGCTCTTGTCACTGCCAGTAATTGCAACCCTCACTACTATAGTTTCACACATCCTAGTCTCCTTCTGCTACTCCCTGTCGTTTGGGTGACTCCGTCTAATACCTGGTTTCCAACTGCCCCTTTAGCTGTAGAAGATGCTGGAGTCTTCTGATGCTCCATACTTTTCACTGTCTTTCTTCCACCTGATGTCCTTTCTCTCCTCCTGTATATATCCTCAACTCCTTTGCTCCCCTTTCACTGTGTATAGCAACACTACAACCTACTTTATAACTGTACTTGCACAACTGCTCACGAGTGAGAAAAAAACCCACAAAGATTCTCCCTGGTTTGACTCTAAATTTACAACCATGACCCTGACATAGATCCTTCATGTGGCTTAGCAACCACACACTATTTGTCAGGTCCTTACACTTTCCTACTGTCCAAGATAACTATTTTTTACCTTCTCTTGACTCCTCAAATGTCCACCTCCTCCTGTTCATCTTCATTTCAGCAGATAACCACGTTTCTTCTTGACTAAGGAATAGAAGCGATCAGAACAGTTTCCTCAGGCTCCCACCATGACAACTATCTGTCTGTTTTCCCTCCTGTTAAACTGATGAACTGTACTAAATAGAATGGTCAAGTTTTAGTTCTCCTCATACTTGACTTAGCAGCAGCTTATTGACACAGTTGAGTATCTCTTCTCCTGGAAATGCTTTCTCAACAGTCAGGATGCCCCAACTCTTGCTTTTCTTCTCTTGCTACCTGTTCCACTTCAATCTCCTTGGCAGATGCCATCTCACCTCCCCAGTGTCTAAACACTGGAGTTGCCTTGAGTCAGTGTCTACACTCTTTTCCATGGTGATCTCAGTGAGTCTCATAACTTTAAATACCATCTACACATTAACAACTCCCATTTTATATCTCCAACCCAGACTTGCTCATCCAGCATGACATAATGCAATAGTTGCTACTTCCATTTTGTAGGTTATGTTTTATCCACACAAATTGTAGCAATATTGAACATGCTAAATGATTCTTAAAAATGTTTCTTTCTTCTCTTGTTAAAATATGCCCCACTGAGAATTTTTTGTCTGTGTGCTTTTTCCATCGAGGTGTCCTTATTGCTCAAAACAGTACCTTCTTCCATGCAGTAGACGTTGAGACTATGAGATCAGAATTTCTGCAAGAAAAGCCCTGGCAATTGGTATATTTAATGCAAGGTGATTGCTATGTATCAGGAAGTTGGAGGAGGTCTCACCTAATCAAACCTATTAGTTGGTCTTCCTCACCACCCTGACTTAACTTTGTTCATTCTCTACCTTATTCATATTGCTCTGCCTCATTGGTATTTGATTTGTTTTTCTTTTCTTTTCTTTTTTCTTGAAGTTTATCAACATAACATTATATTAGTTTCAGGTATACAATGTAGTGATTTAATATTTGTATATATATTGCCAAAGTATCACCACAGTAAGTCCAATTAGCATCCACCACCATACATACTTACAGCAAAATTTTGTTTCTCATGGTAAGAAATTTTGAGGTTCATTACACTGCATTTTTTATGGTTCAGATAACATGCCAAACATCCTCCAACCCCAGGGCCTTTGCAATTTGATATTCTCTCTGCTAAGAATGTTTTCTCCATGACTGGTGGCTCAGTTTACTCAGGACAATAATTGAGTTTATGCAGTTTAATTCACTTTATTCAGAGCTAATAAATATTAAGGACTATGCTTAAAAGATGCTGTAAGAGGAGGCCTTTCCCATCCCCATCCTTCTCAATCCCCTACCTGCTTTATTATTCTTCATAGCAGTTACTACTACCTGGGATTAGGTTATATATCTATCTATCTATCTATCTATCTATCTATATAGATAGATAGATATGCAAAGCACTTCAAATAGTACCTGGAAGAGAGCAAGCATTAGCTATTAT